>NC_069084.1:4068499-4365900 GCF_947172395.1 Bicyclus anynana
ATCGCTTGTGTCACTTAATGTTCACTTCACTCCGTTTCGAAGCCCTGTTAACTCCCCGAGCGTCGAGTCTGTCGTGTATTTATACCCGCCAAACGATTTCCAGATAATTCTGGGACCGCCTACATGCGTGTTGTTTATTCCACGGAGTTCGCCGAATCAAAACAATAACAATAGATATGCGATCAAAACATCTCGATTTGTAAACAACTCGAAGGGGCGAGCGATTATGAACCCTATGTCTGTAGTAATAGGGTTCTCCGTAACAATATTATATAGAAGTTAAGTTTGTGAGGTTGTAGGGGTAATCTCACTGTATCTACTGAACAGATTTTGAAAATTCTTTTACCAATATAAAGCTACGTCTTTACCGGTTAACATAGGTTTACCTGCAAACTTGAGATTTTACTGTCTGTCAATCCGCATTTGGTTAGCGTGGTGGACTAAGACTAAGGTGGAGATTACTATACTAACTATTGCGAATTTCTGCCACTTACAGACCTCGTCCGGAGAAAAACTACTGCGAATTTCTGCCACCATAAAACAAACCTTTGTCGTTGTTCCGTCCACTACGACATATATTGAAGAAGCACAACCATAAGGGTTCCCTTTCCTTTTGATTTTTGTACGCAAAAAGGCTAGCACGACAATATATACAATGTAGCAATCACCGACTGTAGCAGAAGCATACACATAACAATATAGGATTCGTATTTGTATATCAGACGCGCTGATTTTCCTGATTCAGGTGCCGAGTGAACGAAGCGCCTCTGCGGGATGTGCGCAAATCAAATCATTTCCATTGAGAGGCAAATATCAATGTATTCGCAAAAAATATTCTCATGTATAGAATTGACTATGAAACTATATATCTTTAACATTACGCCTCCTATAAGAAGTTTGGCCCTAATGTGGGCCTCAAACATAGGTTGATGAAGATGAGGTTTATTTAAGCCACAGGACAGAATGCATGAAAACACACAGCGGGCGATCGAACGAGCTATGCTCGGAGTGTCTGCATGATCGAATCAAAAATGAGGAAATCCGTAGAAGAACCAAAGACACCCTCACTGACATAACTCAACGAATCGCGAAAGTAAAGTGGCAATGGACGGGGCACATACTTCGAAGAGCCATTTGATCCTAGAGGACATTTGGGCTCCAAGGTGCTGGAATGGTGAACCCGCATTACCGCGGTGGGGTCGGTATCGCTGAATGCAGGCGGCTCAGGATCGTGATGTTAGGAAGTCCCTACAGCTGTCCTTCAGCTGATATGATGATGATGATGATCATATCCGTAGCTCACCTACTCGGTCTTTTAATTATAAACCCTGCGTGTTCCTTTCTATTTTTCACTAGCAAATAGAAAGTTTATTTTCCACTTCTTTTGTAAGCGACTATGTTCAACAACACGAAAATATACAGTTCTACTAATATAAATAGAATGTCACCCATTCTTATTTTGATTGAATTATCTGCTCGATCAAGTGCGTAAATAAAACCGCCTTCAAATAATCAGTTGCTATTAAATCACTCGTAACAACTGCGTGGCCATATTTTGAAGGAGTTATATTATAGGTACCTTTTTAGTTATATATTACCAAAAATTATATCAAAGGACTTCCCGCAAAAATAGTAGCAAATAGACTTCCATTTAGAATATAAAAAATAATTTATAAAAATTATAAAAGAGGGATGTAATAAGTTTGGCATCTGTGTGTCTTTAAAATAACCTTAATTATATTTATAGTTTTTCGACTTTTCTTATCACCATAATAACATAACCCGACGTTAAAATGCGTGTAGCCTTCTTAAAACAAATGAATTTTGTACTATGACTTTGAATTCATCGTTCATTTTACAGGTTGACTCGTATTAATTATTGTTTGATTTTCCTTGTTAATTTAGTTTCCCACAAATGTTAATTTTGTTATTTTATAACTCTGTTCGTTCTTGTTTCATTATTTTATTTTACTTTGTATTCATGTATAAGTTTTAAGTTAAGACACGTCACGTAGACACGTCCGTGAACTCACAAGGTTTCACCTGAAAACCAGCGCCACAGCTCGCTGTGGCATAGTGCTGAGGTGGATACCTGTTTTGTCCACGACCAGATATTTGTATGTTCTGTGTGTTTATTTTATTTAATTTTATTACTCGTGTGTGGACAAATAAAGATATATTCTATTCTATTCTATTCCATTCTAATTAATCTGCGTGCCTGTGTAGCCACGGGTATATGAAGTAAATGGATAACTCGCTGCGCAGCACAAGTGCTGTTTGCTCTGCGGTTGTAGGTGTTAAACGAATGGACCGATTACTATGCGGTTTTTTTTTATTTTTTTGTTATTCTTTACAAGTTAGCCCTTGACTGCAATCTCACCTGATGGTAAGTGATGATGCAATCTAAGATGGAAACGGGCTAACTTGTTAGGAGGAGGATGAAAATCCACACTCCTTTCGGTTTCTACACGACATCGTACCGGAACGCTAAATCGCTTGGCGGTACGTCTTTGTCGGTAGGGTGGTAACTAGCCACGGCCTAAGCCTCCCACCAGCCAGACCTGGACTAATAATAAGAAAATCTCAATCTGCCCAGCCGGGAATCGAACCAAGGACCTCCGTCTTGTAAATCCACCGCGCATACCACTGCGCCACGGAGGTCGTCAAAAAAAAAATTTAATGGGTCAACAGAGGCTAATAATAATTAAGAGAATAATATATTTGAGTTACTTCTACTGCCTATGTATTTTAATAGGGTGGTTATACTTTTAGGTATTTTCGTTTATTCTATTGAAGTCTGGAAGCCGTGGTGGGAACACAAATCACTGATAAACTGCTATCATCAATAACAGGTGGCTACCGCACAACAGACATTTCAATTTCTACCGAATGCGCTATTTCTCATACATTACCAAATACAATTTATTGCGGCAATTGAGTTTAGGGTTGCCACATGTTAATCAATCCTACTTCTTACTAATATTAGAAACGCCAAAGTTTGTTTGGATATTTGTTACTTTTTAACGGCGCTACTACTGAACCAATTTGGCTAAAATTTGGAATGGAAATAGATTTTACTCAGGTTTAACAAATAGGCTACTATTTATCCCGAAAACATCAATATGGATTCCCGAGTTTTGCGAAAACCTGATGATTTTTATGGTATGAATGTTTATTACTCTTTCACGCCTCGGCTACTGAACCAAATCACCTGAAATTTGAAGAAGAGATAAATTATATTCTGGTTTAACACATACTTACTAGGTTACTTTTTATTATGGAAAAATCCATGGTTCCCGAGGGATTTGTGAAAAACTAAATTCCACGCGGACGGAGTCGCAGGCTTCCGCTATTTAAACAATAATTAATATTTTAACAATTTAATGCAGTTTTGTAATATTTGCTTAATATTGTTCATTTTTAACCGACTTCATAACTATATTTTTTACTATAAATAACAATTTTTTTTTTTCTTATTTTTGTAATGAAAAAATTTCGAGATTTAAAAAAAATTTTATAAAAAAATACAACCGACTTCAAAAACATAAAACATACCAACTAAACTAAAAAGCGAAAAATAACATCATATTATGTTCTACCTGCTGATCACTTTGAAGGCGGTGCTAAACCGGTGGTGTATTAATTTAAGCCATGTAAGAATATCATAAAGATTAAGGTTTTACAGATAGTTTGTGATAGTGTAGTCTTTCAGAATCGACCTAAATTAGAACAAAACCATATATCTGACCACTTTTAAGATCTGACCACTTCAATATGACGGATAATTTTGCCTCTGAGTATATAATGAAAAACAGAAAATCATCATTCTAGCAAAATTATGGACTTTATTGCATTTTGACTTGTTTCCATTGAGTAAAGAATTTTCAGCTTTTTAAAAAACTACCTGTAAAAACCAGGAAACTACTTTAGCCAACGGGTAATAGTTAACAGGTAGTACTTTAAGGCTAGTACAATGTAAGCTTATTCGAAAATGGGTTCAATTGTATCTCGTAACGTGCACTAAGTGCTCTATCGGCGCTTAAGTAGCAAACAATGCATTAGCTGGAGCGACTGTAAGCTGACCTGGATACAGGACACCTAAGAGCGGTGGCACACGATGCGTTGCGGCGCCGCATCGCAAAGACTTCACCGCATCAGCCGCATCAGCAGCCAGGCCACAACAGTGCGTTGCGGCGTCGCATCGTAAAAACAACATCGCACAGCTATGCGATGCGATGTCGCAACGCAAAAATTTCATCGCATACGACATCGTACGTAAAGACGCTAACCAACGTTTCAGTTTCTAGTGAGACATGGATCGCACTGCGCGTGTTCTACTTCTGCTTGCGTTAAGGCGTATTAAGAAAAAGAAACAGAAAAGAAAGTACTGGGTGCACCCATTACTGACAATTATGAATAAAGATGGAAACCACTTCAAAAGGAAATATGAGGCGCTAAAAGTGGACGAGGTTAAATTTTTCGATTACTTTAGGATGAGTGTAGGATGTTTTGAAGAGCTTCTTAGTTTGATAAAGCCTCATTTACAAAAGAAATACATATTTAGAAAACCCATCGAACCTCTGGAGATGCTGGGATTAACTATAAGGTAAGAAAAAAATAAACTATTTATACTATAATCATACTGTTTAATCATTTTCACAATTTAGTGTTATTCAAAACTCGTATTCCGATTGTGTGTCATTCGTCAAATTTGTTAGTTCCTCATCGAAATTAATTTGTTCTGGCTCATTTACATCATCATTCCTTGGCGTTTGTGGAGACGATTGCATAGGTGCCGGTGATGTTTCGCATCCGCTTTGGAAGGCACTGCGTTGAATGGATGTTTGGTAGCCACTCTGCATAGACATTTGAGCTGTTTGATAGCCAGTCTGAACAGTTGTTTGAGATGTTTGATAGTTTGCTTGGACGGATGTTTGTGAAGTTTGATAGTGGCTGGGATAGTATGATGGTTGGTGTAAATCAGTTAATATCTGTAGGACACGACTTTGGAAAATTATTGTTTGATTATCATTCAATTTTTCCAATGATGGCAAAATTCCTTTAAAAAAAGATAAATGTCTACTTTCAGGTGTTTTTAAAGCAGCTATAATATTCTTCTCAAATTCGTCTTCGTCAATTTTTCTTTTACGCGATGCAGGCTGGTAACGTGGCATGACAGGTTGCTGGCTTTGTTGGGTTGAGGTGCTTGGTCTTATTTCTTCATCGTCAAGACTTGATGTTGTTTTATTTTGAAAATTCTTTTTCAGAAATAGGAGCTGGTCGTATAGATGATATTGTTTAATTTTTTTGGCCCCAGCTCCGGATTTACATTGCTCGTTTAATTTTTTTTCGTATTTTGTAAAATTATCCTTGATTCCTCTCCATTTTTTTATGACATCGTTACCTAAAAAAATATGAAGAATAATGATTTATTTTGTTTTTTTTTTTTCAGGTACCTGGCGACGGGAAATACTTTTAAAGATATGCATTTCACATATTATCGTGGAAAATCTACAATAACAGAAATAGTAAAATTTGTTTGTCGTATTTTATGGAACATTCTTAAAAGGTTGGAATTACCAAAAATTACAACAGAGCTGATGGAACAAATTGCTCAAGAGTATGAAAAAAAGACCAACTTTCCTAATTGTATAGGAGCGCTAGATGGAAAACACATTCGTATATTGAGCCCGGATCACAGTGGATCCCTATTTTTCAATTATAAAAATTATAATTCCATTGTTCTATTAGCACTTGTTGATACGAATTACAAATTTATATATGTCGATATAGGTGCATATGGTAAGGAATGTGACTCCACTGTTTTTCAAAATTCAAAACTATACGACTTATTAAAAAAAGGTCAATTATCTATACCTCCGCCAAAACCGTTACCTGGCTTTCAAAAAGAAATTCCTTTTGTCTTCGTGGCGGATGAAGGATTACCACTGACAAAAAATATAATGCGCCCATATTCTGGGAAGTTTTTATCGATAGAAAAACGAGTTTTTAATTATCGTTTGAGCCGAGCCAGACGATATGTTGAGAGCGCTTTTGGCATACTCGCAAATAAATGGCGCATATTTCACCGACCCATTAATGTTTCTTACGATTTCACAATAGACATTATAAAAGCATGCTGTGTATTACACAACTTTGTATTGAATCGAGATGGCGCACAAACGTTTGAAGAAATGATTATTGACGATTCTTTGCAAATTTTACACGAAACAACACATGAAAGTAGAACAGAAGCTAACATAATCAGAAACGAATTTTGTAATTATTTTAATAGTAATATTGGAGCTCTAAGTTGGCAGTTAACGAAAATATAAATGTTTATAAGTACTTACCGATTTTTGATTTTTCAACAGTATTTAACTCCTCAAAATTTGAATATAAACTTGTACACACTTCCCTCCATGCTTCTGTTTTTAAATTTTTGTCTTTGAATTGTGATATAGTTTTGTCCCAAAGGACGGGACGTTCGTAAATTAAAGATATCAGGTGGTCGACATCGTACTCCGCCATATCGCTTAAAAAACACGTGCAGGTCGTTCAAAGTATGGACACCGACTAAACGGCAACGCGTTGTCGCATCGCAGATTTGTACGTTGCGCAGCGCATCGGAAATTTCCACGATGCGTTGTGCGGCGTCGTTGATTTTTGCGATGCGACGCCGCAACGCACAGTTGTGGCCTGGCCCACACAAGCGGTGCAACGCAACGTTGTTATTTCGGCGCCGTTGCAGCGTTGGACAGTCTGTTAATAAATGTTGTGACGCATAATCAACTGAGCGGTGCCGCTCCGAAGTCGCAACGCATTCACCCCTCTCCGCTTCATTTCGGTGGTTGCGAGTCCGGTGCGGCGCCAGATTGTGTGACATGCCACAGATATGTAAAGCTATGGTCTCTTGCCGCACACCGCTGTGGTGAGCGGCACGTGGCGTCGGACACGTAATCGTATGATAAACGTCAAGAGTGGCATTTTGTTCCGTCGGGTCAGCGTCAAGCTTTGGTCTTTGCGGCGTGCCGCTGCGGCGCGCCGCACACCGCAACAGCATGCGGTGTGGTCAAGAGACCAAAGCTTAAGACGACGCATCACCGCCGCGGCAACACATCGTGTGCCCCCGCGACTAGTTAAGGTTCGCGGTATTTCCTGCCGTTTGTTTTTTGGAACGAAGTTTTTTCTATGCAACCAGGCTGAACTAGCATAAGTCGTTAAAGTACCAGGGTAACAGAGAGTATAAGATGTTGATTGAAGGAAAACTTTTTTCTTAATTTTTAGGAAAAAGTGTACCACCATTTTAACACACATAAAAGTGCCAGGGTAACAGATCTTAAACACACATAAAAGTACCAGGGTAACAGGTTAAGTAGAAAGTTGATACAAGTACAATGTTTTTATACTGTATGGATTGTAGTAACTATATAAAGCCTGGCGTGCCTACCATAATAGAAACTGTTAGAAGATTGATAACTCAATCATTACACTTGTCCCATTCTTATTTTTTTTTCGAAAGATCACACTACACATACTAACACACACTCAAATGAGATAAAATGTATGTTTTTATTTTTAATATTGTTACATACCTAAAATATTTCTCTGCCAGTTAAAAATTCAATTCTTGCCGTTTTTTAAAAGAAATCAACGCTTTAAAGCATAAAAAAGCCTTAACTTTATTTTATTCTCGTATCTTGCAAAGCAGAAAGACGAAGATCTGGGTCTGTACCATGTGGCACGTCGATTCTCTTTCTACTGTCGCAAACGCTTCGGAAAATAAATAATGTATGGGAATAACATTTGCTATCGACAGGTCATGTGATTATCGATCGGATCTGTCATTCCCATACATTTTTTAGTTCTCGAAGCATTATCGTTTGTAGAAAGAGAATCGACGTGCCACGTGGCTACAGGCCCTTAAGATTTCTATGCACTATTTATTCTCTCTATCTGAGACATAATAAATTAAATTTCCAATATATCGGAACAGTAAACGATGCACGTTTCAATTGGAGGTGACAAAACACCGTACAAATAGAGCGAGCAACCAGGTCAGCCAGAAACTAAAGCACATTAGCTGTTTCATTGCAGTGTGAGCTCTTATTTCATAACAAATAGTCTATTCACTAACTCATTGGTGTATATTAGCCACCTAATATAATTAACATCATATTAATAACAACTGCATTTTTCTTAAAACCCATTGTTAATGAAAATCACAATGTAAACATAACAATATCCACTATCTACTCTATGATATATCCACGAAGGGTTCTCAGTATCCACCTGTATATTAAAATGTCTTGGTAACCGAAATATAATAAGACTTAGCAATTAAACATACCTCAGAGACATAATACCAGTCTAATATATCGGAACAAAATACGATGCACGTTTCAATTGGAGGTGACAAAACACTGTACAAATAGAGCGAGCAACCAGGTCAGCCTGAAACTAAAGCACATTAGCTGTTCCTGATGCTGTGCGAGCTCTTAAGCCGCCTGGAGATGTTACGTCACTATTTCATAACAGCCGGCCAATTCATGACTATGACATAGTTAGCTACAATAGAATTAACATCAAATCAATAACAACCGCATTTTATGTATTCTGTAAAGCCCATTGTTAATTAAAATGTCAACTGGGAAATGACATCTATCTACGCTATGATATCTACGAAGGATTGTCAATACCTAAATATATAGTAAACACCTAAATTAAAATCGTTTTAGCAAAAAATTCAACTGACTTCAAAATCAAAAAAATAAACTAAAAAGCGAAAAACATCGTATGTGCTACGTTCTGATCACTTTGAAGATGGTGCCAAGCCAGTTGCGTATAATTAAAGCCTTTTTTGAAAGAAACACGGGAAAGAAGCGTCTGAAAATCCTAAAACTTTATGATTTAAACGGCTGTGTTGGCACTGCTTTCAAAGTGATCAGAAGGTAGTACATATGTTATTTTAGGTTTTATAGTATATCTTAGTAAAGTAAACGAAAGCGCCATTCGTTATTTTCAGTTTAACACACAATTACTGAAGACTTTGTTTGTTTGTTTGATTGAACGCGCTAAACTCAGGAACTACTGGTCCGATTTGATCAATTCTTGCAGTGTTAGATAGCTCATTTATCGAGGAAGACTATAGGCTATATATAATTCCCGTATTCTGACGAGAACGAGAACCACGCGGGTGAAACCGCGCGGCGTCAGCTAGTTCTATTATAACTTGATACTGTTACTAAGTAGACGCATTTCAAAGATACCCTCGACATAATAAAGTGAAAAAGGCGTTCATGTTATACAGCAGTATCATGGAGAACACTTTATTTATTAAGCGCGAAGCATTGCGTTAACGGTTTTCAGAGTCCCGAGCGGAAAAAAGTCAGATTGCATTTTAATAAAGTATGAAATTTACAGTGAAGACGTGCTTAATCAAATTATTTACACTTCTTTCACTGAACGAAGCGTTTTAAATTTTTTTTAAATCTTTTATTTACAGAAAACTTGTTTATTAATTTAAAAATCCCTTTACATTTTATCACCAAGTAGCCTAATGCATCCTCTTTGTTTAATATTCATTTTTACTTTAAAAATCACACAGCGTTTATTTTAAATTGCGTAGAATACATGGTTATCATCATCATAATTAACAGCTGATAGACGTCCACTGCTGGACATAGGCCTCTTGCAAGGCCTTCCAAATACAACGGTCTTGGGCCGCCAGCATTCAGTAGTTCCTTACAACCCGCTTGATATCGTCGGTCCACCTAGTGGATGCTCGACTGCGCTTTCCGGCACGGGGTCGCCATTCCAGCACCTTGGGACCCCAACGTCCATCGGCTCTATGAACTACGAGTATATGCCCTGCCCATGGATACATATTATCAATGTATATCAAATAGATACTCATTATTATTGTTATTTTAGTCATCATTCCACTGCAGTACTTTCTACCAATTCCAAGTTATACTCAGGATTATTAAACATTTTTTTTTACATAGGTAGCTTTTACAAGTATGTTTTAAGAATGTCTTTGTTTCTTTTTTTATCTGAAAGCCATAATTAAATAAAGTCGTGGATTTATTATGATTATGGTTTTCATTTTTTTTTTCGACTACCTTTCTGGCGCTGCTGTGGTTTTCAACAGAGGTCCTGGATTTGATTCCCAATCACATTCAACGTTTGTATGGGGCCGCTAGTTTTAAATCATCATCATTCATTATTATCAACCCATATTCGGCTCACTGCTGAGCTCGAGTCTCCTCTATGAATGAAAGGGGTTAGGCGAATTTAGTCCACCACGCTGGTCCAATGCGGATTGGCAGACTTCACACACGTAGAGAATTAAGAAAATTCTCTGGTATGCAGGTTTTCTCATGATGTTTTTCCTTCACCGTTCGTGACACGTGATATTTAATTTCTTAAAATGAACTACGATGCACACAAATGAAAAGTTGAGGTGCATGCTCCGGACCGGATTCGAACCCACACCCTCTAGTATCGGAGGCAGTTGTCATATCCACAGGGCTAACATGGCTTTTAGTTTAGTTTAGCTTTTAGTTTTAGTTTTAAATGAAGTTGCCAAATTATCACAAAAGAATCGACTTCAACTTGGACGAAATCGCGGGCGATACTAGTTTGTAATATTCCTAATTAGGTATAGAAAAAGCTTCGTCGCTGAATCCGTTATTCTTCCAGCAATTTGTCAATGTGTCTCATTGGAATCGTTAAGGATTTTCCTTATTTCCACCGAGTCCGCAGCGTCGGCAGAAATGTTCATACAAAGAACTGTAATAACTCTCCCCGCTATTCTAGTGATATCTTATTGTTATTATTGTTTTTTATTCTCTTATTTTACTTACTATAGATATGTGGATACATAGTAGTATATTATTTTATCTATTTTAAATTTGGAATCAATAAATGACGCAATGCTTTCCCGATCAGTCCGTGAGCTCACCCTGGGGTCATGCCTGAAAATCAGCGCTACAGTTAGCGTCTTAGCTGTAGCATAGAGCTGAGGCAGCGCCCCATTCAGCCGAAGCCTTAGTATTAAGTTAGTATTAATTCTCATGTTTTTTTTTCTTATTTATGTTATGTTGTTTTGGCTGAATAAATGTTTTTATTATTTATTATTATTATTATTATTATTCCAATGCGCAGAAAATTTTGTTGTTGATAAGTATCTATAACATTGTGTTGTGAATATGGGTTTGTTTTTGTTACGTTTTCACGTCCAAACTGTTTAACCGATTTTCAAAATTCTGACACTTATAGAAAACTACATTGTCAGCAAGTAACATACGCAACATTAGTTTATGCCAGTATACCCATGGAACCGGAAACTTCGCATGTGAAACCGCGTGACGTCAGCGATTTGATATAATAAATGCGAATGTAGGTTTGTTACACTTATACCCCTCGTCAAGTTCACATTAGCTTTGCCAGGTAACAAAGTTGTTTTCCCAAGGGATTAAAAATAACTTTTAGTTGTTGTTAAATCGTGTAGCAAGTTACTTATTACACAGACATACTTATTACATAAAAGTTGTGGTGGTGTTTGTTTGTCTGAAGAGTACCTTCTACCATCAGTGGTGTGTGTCCATGAATGCCAAAAATCACTGCTTACCCTGACCACTTATTATAAGCCTGTATTGTAGAGAGAAAAAATCCTTACCCTAGTCAAACACCTTGTGCAAGGTATTAAGTACCATCATGCTGCTTGACTACGATCACTGCTTTCAGTATCGCTGTCTTTACGCAGGATATCATAAAATAAAACAAAATAAAGTGCTTAATATGTTAAGGCTTTTCAAGAAACGTATTTTATAAGTACACAGCAAAAGGAAAAATTCCGCAACAAATTGAATTTTGCTTTTTCAGACCTTTTATACATACACCCAAAAATTACCAAAACACAAAATAAATGTGTTCCTTTACGGTTCCCAATGTTCTTATCTCTATTTTCATTCCATTACGAATGAAATTTTCAATATACAATCATAAACAAGCGAGCGATAACATGTAGACTAAACAGGGTCTACTTTTATATTCGCGGGATACAAAAGGATACAATAAAAATGGCGTCAAAACATTTTTATTTCCTTGTAAATATTCCCCGGCGCTTAATATTTGTCTCATAAGAGACAAGAGATAGGAACGTGGTATGTGTGTAATGCGACCTGTGGATACAAAGATGTAGAAAATTATTGAAGCCTTATAGTTCACATTATGACGTGACATGTAGCAGCGACCAGTGATTGTACAAATATTTTGTGGTAGAGGAAACACTTCGAGCAGGTCACAGGACTTGTGATCTTGGTTGTAGGTTTAAGGGATCCCTTTAGAATGCATAGACCTGCCCTGCCTGAATTGGTCTCTATGCCCACATTAAATAATTTATGAAATCTATCAAGTAATGTGGAAGATTAACAATCCATATTCGGCTCACTGTCTTCTCTCAGAATGAGAGGGGTTAGGCCTAATCCACCACGATGGTCCGATGTGGATTGGTATTTGCGGATTGAATTAATTAATGTATTTATTATCATTAATGTTTGCATTATTACTATATATAATAAAGGACTTTTAAAGTAATTTTCACAGGTAAGTTGTTAAGAGCAATATTTACTTTACATAACCGATTTCTTTCAGGAAAAAATTAGAAATATTTTCAGAAAATTGCTATATTACATAAAAAGGTAAAAGTATTCTGTAACGGCTCAATGCCTGAACGAATCTTGATCTCATATTATCACCTTTCACCTTTTGACGTGACAACGTCTTATAATTCGAAGGAGCCGGCTGCACACTCAAAAAAGATGACGTCATGTGTGTTCCCTCGCTCTAGGTTTGCCAACTTTTTTTTACAAGAAAACAAGTATATTCTGGTCTATAAAGACTATTAAACAGTATTTTAGAAAAACGAACATTTTCATTTGAAAAATGCAACCATTCCATCAGTTACTTATGACGTTGTCACGTTCAACTATCGTCAGTAAACCGTCCGGCAACCGGTTTTGACGGCGGTGGATTTACAAGACGGAGGTCCAGGGTTCGATCCCCGGCTAGGCCGATTAAGGTTTTCTTAATTAGTCCAGGTCTGGCTGGTGGGAGGCTTCGGCCGTGGCTAGTCACCACCCTACCGGCAAAAGACGTACCGCCAAGCGATTTAGCGTTCCGGTACGGTTCCGGATGTCGTGTAGAAACCGAAAGGGGTGTGCATTCATCCTACTCCTAACAAGTTAGCCCGCTTCCATCTTAGACTGCATCATCATTTACCACCAGGTGAGATTATAGTCAAGGGCTAACTTGTAAAGAATAAAAAAAGAGTTCCGGTACGATGCCGTGTAGACAACGAAAGGAGTGTGGATTTTCATCCTCCTCCTAACGAATTAGCCCGCTTCAATCTTAGATTGCATCATCACTTACCACCAGGTGAGAGTCAAGGGCTAACTTGTAAAGAATAAAAAAAAAACCGACTTTACAGACAACCGATTTTTTTTAGCTGAACCTTTCAGTCGTATCAATAGATTATACATCGTTGTACAAGTATCGTAGGCAGTACGTAAGCAGGCGAAATGTGGTTAATCAAATCCTGATGCGTAGTCTTATTGTTATTAATATTGACGTCGCGTAGCTCTCTTGTATTCCATTCCTCTGTGACGTAAACAACAATAAATATTTTGATGTCATGACATTTTCCCGCTGAAAGGGCCGATGTAATAGATGTCACTATAAAACATATAAATTACCAACCCTTGGGCTGTTTTTCGACTACATTTGTACAAGGACGTATAATTTGATGTCCAACATCGTTATTGTTTTCCGTTGGAATATAGAGTTTATGCCCACAATTATGCTCCTAATTGTTGTTGGTAGGTAACAATTTACTCCCAACCGAATTTTCGGCATCATGCATGCATTCGCACGAGAATTTTTTTTAATAGACGTTAAAAAAGCGTTCAAGTATGGTATGAAGTTAAATGAAGGTCTATTTCCTACAACCAAAATTAAAAATGCAACACTGCTCGAAAAAAAGCTTCGTGTTTCAAAAACGTTGTCGTGTGAACATATACTTGGGAATTCATTTGTTGTATTTGAACGCTTTTTAACGTCCGTTAAATAACTCTCGTGCGAATGGGGGCTTATAATTATCAGCACAATTGTATGCACTATATATAGTCTACTAGCTGACGTCGCGCGGTTTCACCCGCGTGGTTCCCGTTCCCGTAGGAGTGCGGGGATAATATAAAGCCTATAGCTTACCTCGATAAATGGGCTAACTAACATTGAAAGAATTTTTCAAATCGGACTAGTAGTTCGTGGGATTAGCGCGTTTAATCAAACAAACAAACTCTTCAGCTTTATATATTAGTATAGATATAGATACACACACAAATCTACAAGACTAGAGAGTCAGATCAATGACTAACGCACTGAGCACGATGGGATTACATGCTCTACAAGCCACGGCTGACATCTGAACTCCAGGCTATTTTTTAGAGAGTCAGAGCGACATACTTGTGCCACTTACCGGTTTCAACTTTTTTTGCTGCGGCTAAAATTAAGGTTTTCTTTGTTGAAAGTCATAATTACTTATTGTATGTTGTCCTGATCACGGAAAAACCCTGGAGCTCGTCTGTAGCTAGACTCAGACCAGCCAGCCAGAATCATTGCACCGACGTGGCTGTTAAGCACATATTGCCTCTGCAATTGTAATATCAGCTGATGTTATTAAGCGGCATGAAGAGCTTTCTGAAGCACGAAGATGTGACACTATCAATTCTCAACTAAAAACTGTTATTCAGAAGTAATAATGGGAAGAAAATTCCAAATCTATACAACCTTAAGATCCAGCCAAACATGTCAACCATTGAAAAAAAAGAAAAAAAATTGGTCTCTGAAGCTTTACGCTTTGGAGGCTTAATGTGACTTTACAGTAAAGTTTTATAAATTAACGCAGTCGTCTGGCTTAATAAATGCGTAAACATTAAATTATCAGCTTAAACTGAGCACGCTAAAGTTAAGCCAAGTCTAAGCCTGACATAAATTTAATTCTTAAAGTTTAAATTAGTTCTGAACACACTAACCGGAACTGAGTGGGCAGAACTTATTATCAAACAAGAGCGCTTAAGTATTCACACTTAATTCCTTAGTTAATATGATTAAACTAGTAGACATCTTTTTTTTTAATGCAAATAGGCTCGCGTTTGACCATGATCTAACCTGATGGTAAGTGTAGATACAGTCTAAGATTTGACACGCTTGCCTAGAAGGTGCCTATTCCACCCAATTAAGTTTTCATAGAAAGATCGTACATACACAATTTAGGGAGTTGGCAACAAGACTTATTAATAGTAAAAAAGAGTACGGAAAAAATAACATAATAGAACAAAAAAAATAAATAAAACGGTGGCAATCTATAGACAGAAGCCAAAATAGTAGTTCTATACCGGCCACTATCCACAAAGTACCACTATACAAAAATTTTGATCATACCTATGTACATTTTCTTAGTGCAGAGGCAAAATTATCACACTTGAGAAATAGGTGGTCAATTGAATGGTATTTTAAATTATAATTTTCACAAGCCCTATATAAAAATCGGTTTTTACTGTAATTGGTTCTAGAGGAAGGCAGACGGAATACTTAAAATTTTCGGCTTTTCCGCCTATCAAGTTTATTTTACAAATTCTTTTACCAAAAAATTTCATTATTAGTGTTAGCAAGATATGCATTAAAGAGGAGCCATATTTCCACAGGAACGGGAACTAAGTATTTAAAACCGCGGGGGGTCCGCTAGTATAAATAAATTGATTCATATTTCTGTTTCCTCAATGTACTAAATTTTTATCATAAATATAATGATAATAGTAAATAAAGATTGCTAAAGTTTGCGGAACATCTATTATTAACTCATTGTTATTACAGAATATACTTTAGTCGGAATGTTTGATGTTTATCTATACTAATATCGTTAAATGGTAAATCATTTTATACTCATAATTTACTACAAATTCATGTTAAAAGTAATAAAAATATTTGAGCTTCTTTTCGAGTGGTTTGCTATTTTGTGTGAAGGTTCAAGATGCGACTCCCAAGTTATTATAACTAAAAAAATAGCCTATATAATAACAATCTTTGGCGGCTAATAATCTTTCTAGAAAAAAGAAAGCCTCGTTCAGAAAGTAATTAAAATCGGTTCTGTAGTTCCAGGGATTACCCCTTACAACCTCACAAACTTTACCTCTTTACAATTATTTTAGTGTGGATAAAATGAAATTTAAAATATTATTCCTACAATCTGTGCTTCTTCGTTAAGGAGATGAAAAGTTTTCGAGAAGAAGTGTTTTTTTTTTGCTTTGAATCCCTCACCCTGCTTTTTTTTCTCTTATTTATTTATTTGTCCTTTTTTAATTTTTTTAACAATGTGTCTACAATACAAATACTTACAATATATTATACAAAGCACTATTAAAAATTATAAAAATAAAATTAATGCTCCCGCTGCGTGACATTTGAGTGTCCAAATCAGAGTGAGGAACCTCCTCACAATACGCGCCGTCTCAAGAATGAATTTAAGCCGTCAGAAGTTAAGAGAAAGCTTCATAGGGTGTTGGTCGAAGCTTTTCTTCTGTAATATCAACAATTATTTCACGGCGCACTGGCCGATCGACTAGCACTATATCGGGTCTATTGGCAACAATATACCTGCCAGTGATAATCGTTCGGTCTCAGAGCAATGCACTGCTATTTACAAGAACTGACGCTGGGTCGTACTTATAGTAAGGCATCTCAGAATCGATAAGACCATTCTACCACTATGAAGAGCAAGCTGATTGTGGATTATTTTGGCTACTTAATTATGTCTGTGCTCGCCGTTATCTAGATGAGAATACCCGAACACAAATATGTCAGCGTGATTCCCCAGGACGATAACATTTTTGACATAAGTCTAGAGTATCATCTTTCATCATATGTTTCCGGTAGTTAACAAAATCTTGAAAATTCAAGTTTTAGAATTTACTAGTCTTTTACTAATGGTTTTTGTTTGTTACCAGCTAATCCCTCTTTATCTCTGCCAAATTATTTGACATGAAATCTATAAAGATTAGGTTTTAAGTACCCGTAAATAATATTAATCAGTTTTCAGAAATCATGTGTGCAATAAAAGTATTCACTTCAATTGCAAACATTTTAAATATCTGATAAGATCAATACCAATTGTTCTATAGGCATTGATTGTCTTGATAAGAGCTTTGTTTAAAACAGATGCTTTGGTACCATAGTGTTTAGTATGAACTAATTTCAAATTAATGTTTGGCCACAAAATGGCTAAATTAAATTTGTTTGTACTGTGTGTCTTAGCTGCGTGGTGCGGCTATGTATCGGCTAAGGAAAGTGAGTTTTTGAACTTAAGCATATAATGGTAAGATTTGATAGATAGACAGGTTGCCATAGCGAGACCAAGCGAGAAAGCTACCACAATCCAAACTCCATAATTTGCCACCGTGCTTACCTATGTTAGAAGGATAAACTGACAGACTTTCATCCATATGTAATGGAAATCTGTGGAGATTTTGCCATCAATGATATTTTTATTATTGTTTTCAATATCTTTATTTAGTTTCGTTTAACAGTGATAAAATAATATAGCCTATGTTCATCATGTACCTATGTATGCGGGATTGTAATAGTGAAAGGATTTTTCAAATCCGTCCAGTAGTTTCAGAGTCTATTCTTTGTAACCAAACAAACAATCAAATCTTTCCTCTTTATAAGACTTTATAGACTACAAAAAATGTTTTTTTCGTAGTCAGCAATCGAGTCTATACTTATTGTTAATGACTCTATCATACTATTGAAAAGATCTGTCGATGAAAACTGTGCTTTTCCTTAAAAAAGTATGCTTTTTTTATAGAGGTGGTCATGTGTTACTATGGGACTTGGGCAACCTACAGGAACGGTGACGGTCAATTCAACGTCGATCACATCAATACCGATCTGTGTACACACCTCATTTACACATTCGTTGGAATAAATGACCAAGGAACGGTTATTTCTTTGGACCCCTGGCTGGACTTACCGGATAATTGGGGAAGAGGTTAGTTTTACAAAGTTTATTTAAATAAATCAGTAAAAATTTCAGTTTCAATGCAAGGTATCAAAATTAGTCCAGTGTTGCTTAGACGTAAAAAAAATTTAAACTCAATTATAATCTAACTTAATTTTGATAATATACAAACATAAAAATAATTATACACGTCAGCAGCAGACGAAATTAAAACAGTAGTGTTTTAACTATGATTTTCAGATAACTTCAGAAAATTCAATGCCCTAAAACAACAGAAACCTAGCCTCAAAACGTTATTGGCTGTCGGAGGGTACAACGAAGGATCAGCCAAGTATTCGAGAGTAAGTAATCTTTGATTTGATTTAATTTGATGACTGGTTATCTATACCACAGAAAACATATATACAAGTATCTATACTAATATTATAAAGCTGAAGAGTTTATTTGTTTGTTTGAACGCACTAATCTCAGGTAATAGTGGTCCAATTTGAAAATTTCTATCATTGTTAGATACCCCATTTATCGAGAAAGGCTATATATTATCTCGGTATTCTTATGGCAACGGGAACCGCGCGGGTAAAATGCGCGGCGTCAGCTAGTAATAGATATATGTTAATGGTCGTGACTGGGATTGATTTGCTTTCCAAGGTAGAGGTAACCGCCAACTTGCCATCGTGTGGTTGCTAAAAGAAACATACCTATATCCCCTATTTACTTACTGCAACTGGACTCGAAACTCACAATCCGAGGTTTCATTGTTTAGAGGTTAGAGTTGTAAATAATTTGAATGTTCTAGAAACTCAATTTTTATTGACAGATGGCCGCGAATCCCACACTGCGTCAGAATTTCATTACGAGCGCGACCAAAATGCTCCTGACATACGGTTTCGATGGGTTCGACTTAGATTGGGAGTATCCCAATCGTCGTGACACCGTCTACGGGAGAGCTGACATCGACAACTTCACCACTCTGACGAAGGAGTTGAGAGCAGAGTTTGACAAGCACGGTCTGCTGTTGAGTGCCGCCGTCGCTGCTGTGGGAAGCGTTGCTGTGTTGTCCTACGATGTACCAGCTTTTACACAGTGAGTTTGTTACAAAATCATTAAGAGAGACATTAAAAGATCTCTCTTCTGAGCTTTCTCGCGTAATTTTATTTGCAAAAGCAATAACAAAAAGCGTTAAAAGAGCTGTCTTCTGAGTTCTTAAGTTGTAAGTATATTTACAAAACAAATAAGAGCAAGAGCTTTAAAAGAGTCTTCAACTCTAATAAATCTCATGAAGTCTATAGTCTTAATATTAGGGGCTAAACTCTCGTGAATTGTGTTTCTTAATTTTAGGTGTATTTGTGTATGCTGACGACATCTGTCACAGAGAGATATATATCCGGTCCCCGCGCTAGTAGGACTGAGACCCTTGAGCAAAGAGAGACATTGGTGGAACATATCAATTTCACCTTACACAAGGTGTCCGATTGTGGAGACGCCAGTCTAGTAAAATTTTATGCTAATAATAAAATACATGCATGTTTATGCACAGATTGCCTATCTGTCGGTTTTCTAGAGGGTTTATTTCGGAGAGTGCGCCCAGAAACTATTGCATCTTACTCCTTCTTCCAGTTTCTCGCTACCACCTACAACAAGCATCATCTAGAGAAGAGTGAATAGGGATCTTCTAGGCAAGCGCGTTCCACCATAGGCTTATCATCGTTTACTTGATTGTAGCCAAGCGCTCTCCTATATAATGTAAAAAAAAACCATGTCTGTAAAACATGACTCATATAATGGCATATTTCTTTTGATACGGTCGTCTTTTGAGAAATGCTGTCGGGATTTTACCAATGTCGCCGTCTCGACGTCAAAAGGTACTGCGTGCCGCGTACAGTGGCTGGGGATTTTCGCATTAACATTTGGATCGTCGCAGTGAAAGGTTAATTTTGTTGGTTGTTCTATATTATCCAATATATTACCTGAAGCGCTTAAGTAAGAGCTTTTAAAATCTTTTTTATTATTTGTAATATATTTCAGTTTCATTAATTTTTGAATGCAAATTTTTTAATCTTATCGTTAGAAAGGTAACGCTTACATACATGGTTACTAATAATTATTATCATCGTATATTTTTAGTAACAAGGTTGCAGTCTCGGCATATCAATTTCACTTGTTGTTCTAGCATTAATTTAGATATCTTTCTATATCCTGTTTTTTTATTTCTAAACTCATTAAAAAAACAGAGGTTCTATGCTGACTTTATATAGGATTTTGAGCTTAGAATCATATCTACAGCACTCGTACAATTGACGGTCATAATTCAAAGTAGGAAGTTGGTGGTGTTAAGCACAGTGTTTTAAAGAGTAAATAGTGACATCATAGACATTAAAACCCTAACAAGTTCAATATGAATACCAGAAACGAACCTAGAATATTTTTTTCCAACTCAAACTCTTTAACTAACCTAACTTATACCTATATCTATCAATGTCAGAATACACAAGTAAGTGATATGACAAGTCAGTTATGAAAAATTTAATGAAATTATGCTTATATTTTTTTTATTCTAGGTATGTAGATTATGTAAATCTAATGACATACGATTTGTATGGTGCATGGGATTCAGTGACGGGACATAATGCTGGTCTTCACAAAGGTCTCGGAGATGAAAATGTTGCCAAAGGAAACGTCTTCAGCGTCGATCTAGCTCTGGAGTGGTGGCTTCAACAAGGTTCGTTAATAAATCTTATCTCAATACTCAATAGTAGAGGAGCCGAAGAGGCGATTTTAGGATTCACTTGGGCGTGCCAGATGAACATAATGGGAATACCTTACAATATGTACCTCCATAAAGTATGAGCTCGTAATATTTAAGGAAACGTTTAGATTTAGGGACGTTTAGATTTATTGATTTAGGACCCTAAAAACTGAATATCAAAAATTCACAACTTCTACACGAAGGGAAGATTGGCTGACAATGTTTATTATCAACATCTACTACAAGCTAGAGTGTGCATTTCAAAACCTGTCGATCTAATCGTAACCTGAGTAAGAATCTTTTAATCTGCCTATTTCTGCAAAGAAATAAAAATCAATAATTTCAATAAAGTTGTCAATAAAATATGTAGACGCTTTTCCCTCCACTGAAAGAAGTAACTAGTCTACATGCAATAGGTCCTTGCGATTGACTAACTTACCTAGGATTTATCTAATGTGCTGATTCAGTATTTCTGAAGTTAGTTTTGTTTTTGGTCGCCCTAAACGTATCCACCAATATTATGGGATTATACTTGGTGGGGACACTCAACAACGTGCAAGGTATACATTATGTTTATCTGCCCCGCTCGAGTGAATCCAAAAAATCCTTTATCGGCTCCCCTACTATTAGCATAGCACTGTACGGTTGGCAATGTAGTTGGTTGAAAAAATCTCAGACCAAATCCTTTGGATTGGTAACGCACTAAAATTCACCAACGAAATTGTCTGCCGTTTTTTGAGGGGGCGAGATAAACTATCACATCAAAATTATTTAACCCTAATAAATATATTTTGTTACTTACTTACACTACACACAACTATAAATTCGTAATACACACACGTGTAATTTTTACACAGATTAACAAACACATCACTTAGACTTGTTACCCAGAATATTCGATTACTTGGTCGATGTTTTGCTGTTCCGGCTGAAGAATCGATTGCTAACGATTACGACTGCTAAATATCGATTCTATAGAAACAGTTTTATAAATGCGTTAGATCGTTGATCTTATACTTTGACAGACGTCTAACGATGCAGGTCCCTATATAATTCGTCTGAGGATAAAATAGGCTGATATTGATGATGATAACGTTATTGGCAATATGTTTTAAGCAACAAGTTCGTTTTTAGGATGTCCAGCAGACAAGTTGGTGCTGGGTGTACCGCTCTACGGCCGCACATTCCGGCTGACCAACGCTAACAACAACGGAGTCCGCGCACCAGCCAGCGGTGCTGGTATTGCAGGCACCTGGACCGCCACCAGTGGATTCCTTGGATATAATGAGGTAAACATTGTAAAGGACAACGGGCACAATCTGACTCGATTTGTGAAAGATTGGGTTATTTTTAATAACCATTTACCAAACTATATGTCGTGTATAAACCGAAAGAGGTGTGGATTTTCATCCTCCTCCTAACAAGTAAGCCCGATTCCATCTCAGAGTGCATTACCAATTCATCACTTACCATCAGGGTAACCATTATAGGTAAGGCTACCTTGTAAAGAATTAAAATTAACTAGATTTCAATGATTGCGATAAATAATACTTTTTATATTGCACTTTTTTATTGGGGCAGCAAAAAGTAATAGGTCAATACTTATGCGAGATATTCCTATAATATTTTCAAGATTTCGCGTGACCTTTTACATTATTTGATTTATTATCTATATAATTTCATTTGTATTTACAGTTCTGTCTGAAGCTCAAAACAGAAAATTGGGACGTGCGTTACGATCACTTGGCCAAGGTTCCGTATGCCGTTCAAGGAAACAATTGGGTTTCTTACGACGATCCAGCTTCTATAGCGGCTAAGATACAACACGCCTTACAATACAACATAGCTGGTGCCATGGTGTGGAGCATAGAGACTGATGACTTCCGTGGAAAATGCGCTGGAGATTTCCCCTTGCTAAGAGCCGTCAACGAAGCGTTAGGGAAGTATTCTGGGAATAATAACCCTGCTCCCACTACAACAACGACTACTACTCCTCGACCAGCGGCTACTACAACTACAACAACTCCTCGACCAGCGGTCACTACAACTACAACAACTCCTCGACCAGCGGTCACTTCAACTACAACTACTCCTCGACCAGCGGCTACTACAACTACAACTACTCCTCGACCAGCGGCTACTACAACTACAACAACTCCTCGACCAGCGGTTACTACAACTCCCACTGGTAATTTGAATTCAAACTTATTATTGTTGTTGTTAATATAAATCCCATCAAAACATTAAAGTGAAAATTAAAGCCAAATTCAATCTATACTAATACTATAAAGAGAAAAGATTTGTATTTTTGTATGTAACGAATAAACTAAAAAACTACTGGGCCGATATAAAAATTATTACATCCATACAAAGCTACATTATAAGGGACGTCCTTAGCTGCTTAATATCCCACGGTAATGAGAAATACATGTGTTCTGCTATTATTTAATGAAAGGTTGTCACTTCACCAACAAGAGAAATGATTTCTGAGTCGGTGCCAAATTCTATAGATAATACTCAAAAAGGATTATAACACAAATTCATGTTTGAAATTGTAACTTCTTATAATCGAACGAGTACCGTGATAGCTCAGTGGGAGGGACCTTTACCTCCGGTTCCGGAGGATGTGGGTTCAAATCCGATCCGGGGCATGCACCTCCAACTTTTCAGTAGTGTGCATTTTAGGAAATTAAATATCACGTGTCTCAAACGGTGAAGGAAAAATATCGTGAGGAAACCACTGCGTGTGTGAAGTCTGCCAATCCGCATTGGGCCAGCGTAGTGGACTAATGGCCTAACCCCTCTTATTCTGAGAGGAGAATCGAGCTCAGCAGTGAGCCGAATATGGAATGATGCTGATGATAATCGAACAGTCAAATTATTGGAACAAAAGTTGATTACTTGCTGACTGCTGATAATTTAAACCCCGTGATAATATAATTTGCATTTAATAATAATCGAAGTTTTTGCATGAAAGTAATCTTAGCTTATAAAACTATGCTGCTTGCATTACTGCTTGATGCTATAATGCATACCTGTGTTGAAAGGATTTTATTTGATTGCAACAAATATAATAACCAAGTAACTAACTAAAATTAGTCAATTATTCAGTGTATCAAAAAATCAGCTCTGGTCATCCTCTCCAATTCAAAAAAGCCCGGGACCCGGGTGTAGAGTTAATAGTTCTCTTATGATGTCAACACTCATCTCTGCTCGTGTTGTTCTAAAAGCCCAAATTTCTATCTACCTAACCTACTACACAAAAGAGTATAGCTTTATAGCCTACCTACTACACAAAAGAGTATTGTTACTAAATGAAGAAATAATTATTTAATTGATATTATTTCAGTACCATCGACGTCGGTTTGCAAACAAGCAGGACACAACCCTAATCCCGATGACTGTCACAGTTACTACGTGTGTGTTCATGGCGGATCCGGAAAGTTTATAGCGCACCTTATGCGTTGTCCCGCAAATCTTCATTGGGATCAACAAAATGTACTATGCAACTATGCTGATATCGCCAAATGTAAAGTTTAATTGCACCGATTTTGATTTTAATAAATTTTCGTAGTATTGTCGTTCATTTAAATGCATTTTGGCAGGGATCAACAAAATTCACTATGTAATATGCAATTTTGCTAGTTGTAAAATTTTTGCGATTTTGATTAAAAGTATTGTCATTTATTTTGATAGGAATCAACAAAATGTATTATGTACTTCGACAATTGAAAAATTTTATTGCAATGATTTTGATTAAAAATATTGTCATTCATTTTAATAAGGATTTTGATAGGGATCAACAAAATGTACCTACCTACTATGCAAGTAGGTAGGTACATTTTGTTCCAATCCTTCGCCAATTGTAAAACTTAATTACACCGATTTTTATTAAATGTCGCGTTTATTTTGATAGTTTCACTATACACTATTTTTTTCTTCTCTACATTAAAATTTACAAGATTAAACTTATGGTCGAGCGCCATTTTAAAGATCTGCCTTGCCTTCCCTTGTCTTGAAGGAATTTGAAAATATGAGATATCTGAATTACAGGAAAACGAACCTGAGAATAAGTGAAAACCATACATACTAATATTTTATAAAGGTAAAGTTTATGATATAATGGGGTGTAATATCTCTGGATTTAGTAAACCGATTTTAAAAAATGTTTTACCACTAGAAAGCCGCGTTATTTGTGAGTATCATAGGGTATATTTTGTCTCAGTATTCTTATGGGAACAGGAACTACGCGGGTGAAACAGCGGCCGTCGGCTAGTCGCTTATAAACAGAGCAAAACTTTGTAAGACACGCAAGGAATACTATCAAATTACAATTACTTTATTTTGTCGGCGAAGTTGATAAGAACATAAATATTGAATTTTGTTTTCATTTTCACATTTGCTTTTATGAGCAGAATTTCCATGTTTACTAGTGGACAGCCGTAACTTCGTCCGCGTGGAAATCGTAATTCTTGAATCACATTATATTTCGTATTATATTATTTATAATTTATGAAAAAAATTTCAACTCTGAAATAAAGAAGGACTTTCCAAAAAAAATTTTAACCTTATATAGAAGTGGGTGAACAACTTCTATTTTTATTTTAGGATCATAAAGTACCCTATATTTTGCTCCAAATTCATCTCGATCGGTTCAACCGTTTAGTCGTGAAAAGTTAACAGACAGACATACTTACTTTCGTTTTTATAATAAACTAGCGATCGCCCGCGACTTCGTCCGCGTGGAATTCAGTTTTTCACAAATCCCGCGGGGACCACGGATTTTTCCGGGATAAAAAGTAGCCTATGTGTTAATCCAGACTATTTTTATTCCAAATTTCAGCCAAATCGCTTCAGTAGCTGCAGCGTAAAAGAGGAACAAACATACTTACACACTTTCACACTCACACACAAACTTTGCTTTTATAATATACTAGCGGACGCCCGCGCCTTCGTCCGCGTGAAATTCGATGATTCGATGTCGCGATATCGATAATATAAAGAGGTAAAGTTTGTGTGGTTGTAGGAGGTAATCTCTGGATCTACTGGACCGATATGGAAAATTGTTTTACCAATAGAAAGCTACGTTATTTGCGAATGTCATAGGCTATGTTTGATCCCCATATTCACACGGGAACGGGAACTACGTAAATGAAAGCGCGGGGCGTCATATAGCGGAATTTCTGCGTGTATTTAGAAATCTTGTATTATCTCCGAAACTATTTAACTAATTAACATACTGTAAAGAGCAAATCTTATCTCCATAATATCCTTGTGATTATTAAATAATTTATTTTGATAAGGATTTAAGTTTAGTAGTAGAAAATATTACGTAAACCTAAGTATATAAAATTAATATTTTTTAAAACACTAAATGTGCTATATCTGCTAAAATATAGAAGATAGATATATGGTGTCGCGGACTTTTTTATAGAACTTTTAAAGGTACATAAAGCCTCCATATATTGATTTCAATTTTACACAATGGATAAGGCAGCGCATGCGCATAAGTCTGTTTATGATGAATTTCGGCCCGACCTGTATGACAAAAACTGTGATAACTCGGCTAATATATATGATACCAATATAAAATATAGCCTATAGCACTCCCCGATAATGTAGCATTCAACTGGTGAAAGAATTTTTGACCCCATTTAAAGAATGTTACAAACTTACAAACTTTACCTCTTTATAATATTAGTATAGATGTGATGTGATAATGTGATGATATATCGTACTTAGTCATCCTGTGATTTCCTCAACTGTGCGCATTAAATGACAAAAAATCATTTAACGGTATAATAAAAAAACACCGTGATAAGAAAATAAAGTCCGTCATAAAACGTTCACTACTTTTATCAAAAGGCCGTTGTCTGATAATCTATTTTCATGGATACTCGATAGCTTAACTCTTTCTTTTTCACTTATCTTGCTTAGAAATATAACTCTGTGTTAGAATAAAGACACCAGGCAGGCACCTAGATAGATAGATAGATAGATATATTCTTTAATGCATATAAAAAATATAAAACAATATTCATCAAGTAACAAAATAAATAGGTAGAAATATGCACAAAGGCGGTCTTATCGCTAATAGTAACCTCCTCCAGACAACCCGCAATGTAAAAATCAAGTAATAGTAAACGCATAGTGCAATAATAAATAAACTACTTACTAATAAATAAAATACTTTATATACTAATTACATACATACATAAAATAGTAAGACATACCTACATAAATTATATATAAATATAAATATATAATATATATACATACACCCACATACGGAGAATAATAGGTACATACATATTCATAATATAGATAAGTAGTAATTTTTTAGACGATATTTGAAAACATTTAATGATTCAGAACATCTAATGTCCTATGGCAATCCATTCCAAAGGGCTACAGTTTTAACTGTAAATGAATTTCTATATAGTATATAAATTTACCTAGTTGGTATATAGCCCTCTATATTTCACCCAAACTGGCTAAAAGATTTCTATGAGGGACTCACATATTTTTGAAAGTCATCTTTTTTAAAAAAATATTTTACTAACTAACTAACAGACGCCTGTGGCAAATTCCATCGAATTTTAAAGCCTAATTCTCCCTCCCCCTTTACAGAAAGTATTGTCACTCCACAAAATTGTTAGTACCAAAAACTGCCATTTTAAATAAGTATTTATGATGTACTACGGAACCCTACACTGAACATAGCCAATACGTACTTGACGGGTTTTAACTATTTCACGCACTCTTCCATGTAAGCAATATGGCATTGTAAATTTTTATCGCATAGCAGAGTCAACATTACAATCACGTATTTTATTTGTTCATTATAATTTTATTGTTGATAAATACATTTTATGGACATTTGTCAATGTTTACAAATTATTGTAATGGGTCGAGAGTCTGCGAAAGCCAGATATACCTCATTTTATGAAATAAAAAACATGCACGTCGAATTGAGAAACTCTTTTTTTTTTAAGTCAGTTAAAAAAGGCTGTAATTAAGTGTCAGCCCATGCTCCTACCATAGTTAAGTGCGGTAGCCAAAAATGATGACAGTTTTTTTAATTGTAAACAAATTAGGAGTATGCTGATTGAACATAAATAAAGCAAATTTAAAGTCAAATTTGCAGCACGATCAGCAAAATGGCACGAATTAAAGACGGCGTTGATTCGCTGATCGTTAGGCTCAAACAAAATAAAAAATGTCTTTGTTACTTTGTGCGTTTATGTTTATAGTTCAAATGCTGATAAGTGTGTAGTAAAATATCACGGTTAATGTAAGGAAGCTAAAAATGTATAAATTTTCATATAATTACGATAACAGAAATTTAGTAGATTTTGAAACTTTATGATCTTATTTATTTTGTAAACATTGAGGCAGGGAGAACAGCACGAGCGGAGGAGGGGAGTGTTAAACGATTGTTAAGGAATTACTTAACCCTACATCTTGTGGTCACAAGTCTAAGACTCTGGTCGGAGTTTCTCTCTCTACCGCGCGATGGACCCGGCACCTGCACGGTGAATCCATGGAATGCTAAGATATTCGTCTTATTATTTTCTCAAATGTCTCACTCATTATTAACTTCGTGGCAACCCTTCGTTAGAAATCTTTAAAATTCTTTTTAAAAAATCATTAACGGTTTTTCGAAGGGTTGCCGCAAAATTTAAGAAGTTTGAAGAACTTTGAAAGTTAAAGAAGACTGTTCTGGGACATGATTTCTCATATTAAGATAATACGCTTTACTTGGATGGTTCAGGGTCTGAACCCTTCAAATCTGCTATTTGGCAAAGATACTGTAAGGTCCCTTGTCCTTACTGACTACACTATTATGGCCTGCACTGGACGTCCGATCTCCACCAACGACAATGTCAGAGTGGCTCTTTACACCTCAACTCCGAGTATATATATGAGACAGTGAATATAGGTATCTAGTTAGTAGATACAAATATAATATAATTTAATTATACATACAAATACCATGGCCCAAACTCCATCTTGGCTACCATACTTACTTATGATAGGAGCATGGGCTGAAATACTTTTAGCCTTTATATAATGAGGTATGTCTGGTTACGCAGGCTCTCTGTCTTATAATAAAGATAGAAAAAAAAGTATAATTAGGATACACATCATACAAAAGAGAGAGAGATAAAAATAATAATTAAAATAATTCGTTACAACTAGTATGATTATGTCCCTGAATAAACTCAGCAAGTATTATATTTGTTGAGACCTACAATTTCATCCGACATTTAATCACCCCTGTTTTACTCCTTTTTGTGAAGTTTACATATTTAAGGCTATAGTTAAAATTCCCACGTTTTTGAAATTGATTCCCAATGAAATTATTATTTAACATTTTTATGCAGTGTTTCTTGTTAATTAAAATCATGTAACCAGTATTGTTAAAAATAAGTATTATCACGTTTGATGCGGCACTGATATTTATGTACTTTCCTCTTTATTGACCTCATACTAGAACTTTGTGGTGCGGTACCAGGTCCCATCAACCTCGTAAGTCTTAAAAACGCAATACGTGCGAGGTCAATTGACCTAGTACCGCAGCGAACGTCTTAAAAAATTGTTTTAGTTAAACATACATAACAAAAAAATATCTAATATATAAAATTCTCGTGTCACAGTTTTCGTTGCCATACTCCTCCGAAACGGCTCGACCGATTTTGATGAAATTTTTTGTGCATATTCAGTAGGTCTGAGAATCGGCCAACATCTATTTTTCAAACCCCTAAATCCTAGGGTAGGATAGTGGTAGGGTAGGGATATGGTATAGGAATAGGGTAGGGGTAGGGTAGGGTAGGATAGGGGTAGGGTAGGGGTAGAGTAGGGGTAGGGTAGGGGTAGGGTAGCGGTAGGGTAGTTGTAGGGTAAGGTAGGGGTAGAGTAGCGGTAGGGTAGTTGTAGGGTAGGGTAGGGTAGGGTAGGGGTAGAGTAGAGGTAGTGTAAGGTAGGCATAGGGAAGAAGTGCAAATAAATAAATTAATAAGTCAAAGCGAAGCTTGAGCGGGTCCGCTAGTACCTATTTCTATAAATACACAGTTATACGTTGCGTATTTCTACCTCACCTGTTAAATTTGAGTATCGTCGCAAAATGCTGCAAACCCCCGAATCTAAGGTACAAAATATCCGTCAGTGCTGCAAAACTGCACATGGCGTGTGGAAAATATTATTTGATCCCGCTGCTAAATTGTTGCCGCAACGCTTCACCCAAAAAATAAAGCGAAAAATACGGTACATTTTAAGCCGAGGGCTTTAAAAAATCAATTTTCGTTTAAAAGGACTTATCCGGACTCGTGGATCCCGCGCGGCTTTCGTTAATCGATTTTGGGGTTTTTAAAATAGATGTAAAAATTTAGTTTTTTAAGAATTTTAAAATCCAACTATTTTTCTGTACTTACACGAATAATATTATTTTACATTCAATTTTTCTCACATCCATCAATGTCTGAGGAACTGTAAAGCTCAAAACTCACTATTACGCCTGGGATACGCAACGGATACGTATTATCCCGCCGTCCACCCGGCATCGCCGCGCACAGTAGCAAGGGACCGCCAAATCAAATACATAAAGCCCTAGTAATTGAAACTGTTAATAGATTTCCTAATTAATCAAGTTTTATTTTGTTTTTTGATACCGCCGTGAAACCGATCAATAGATAGCACATATAAGATGTTATTTTTCAAATTGTATCATCATCATCATTGTGCTTATTTACAAAGTCGAATAATGTTTTAAATATTTTATTTTCTCTCTTTAGTATGTTACAGAATATTTGTACATAAAATTATATACGAAGTTCCTCTCCTATCTTATAGCTATGTAATCGGAATATAATGATGAATCCAGAATGAAGATTTATTGGTACTACCTATGCGGTATATACATATAGCGATTGTAAACACCACCATGAATCACAGAAATTTAAATACGAAATAATGATTTTAGATAAGTATTTTGCTAAAGTACTAAACTGATTTTGGTGAAAATTCTATTAGATCAATCTGGAGAAAAAAATACACTTCGAATTGAGATTTCCTTTTTTTGAAGGTGGTTAAAAATTAACTAAATGAATTTCATAGAACTGATCAGCCTACCCTTAGAATATTGCGTACAGCAAAAATCCCTTTCACGTCACTATGAAGTGATATTCACTCACATTTCAGAATACTTAATGATTCATTTCATTCAAGCACTTTAATGCTCATTGTGTCGTCATTTATTTTCAAGGAAAATAACTGCGAAAACTATTTTAAGAAATTTTTGCTGTGACTCAAAAGGGGTCATAGAACTTAATATAGTTTTTTATTGTCATTAGAAAAGTCATTTTGTTTTACAAACTTCAATAATGCTTAAAAATGTTACCAAGCCTTACTAATTGAAATAAAATAATGTTACTAATTGAAATAAATGAATATTGACTATTGACTGCAAAAGGATGGATTCCGGAAGACCGGAAAAGTTTTCTGTACTTGACCGCCAACACTTTAGTTTGAACACGGATCCCAATGATAATGATGAAGCTTCATAATGTGTAACTCTTTCTAATTTATTAATAGTATGCCAGTTACTAAATATAATAGTTATTTTCTTAGTAACTTATAGATAGTTATTTCACTTCAACTTAGTGGCAATGGACAGGGCACATAGTTCGAAGAGCCGATGGCCGTTGGGGTCCCAAAGTGCTGGAATAGCGACCCCGCACTAGTAAATGCAGTGTTGGTCGAACTAACTGACGATTTTAAGCGAGTTGCAGAGATTCGCTGGATGCAGGTGGCTCAGTATCGTGATGTTTGAAAGTCCCTACAAAAGGCCTATGTCCTGCAGTGCAGTCCATCGGCTGCTATGATGATGATGATGAGTTATTTCATATTACATAGAAATAAATCTATTATCTGAAGAATTTAAGTTTTAGAATTTACTTTTGCCAATTTCTAAATATTTATAACGTTTTTTTCGTTATCTTCTAATAACGTCTGCCAAAATATTTCAAAATTAAATATAGGAAGTTTATAGTTTTTCGTACCCGTAGATAGTGTTTATCAGTTATCAGAAATCATGAGTGCAATAATAATCATTTACATCATTGCGAAAATTAATGATTAAGTCCCTGATAAGATCAATACCAATTGTTGTACAGGCACTGATTGTATTGATAAGGGATTTGTTTATAATAGATGCGTTATCACTATCGTGTTTAGTATCGAACAATTTCAAATTAATGTTTGGCCACAAAATGACAAAATTTTTGTTTGTACTGTGTGTCTTGGCTGTGTGGTGTGGCTATGTATCTGCTAAAGACAGTGAGATTTTTGCATATACAATTTGCAATCGATTTAGTTTTAATGTTTTTTTTTTTATTATATGATGTTTGTGCCATCAATGAGCGTTTTTTGACGGCCTCCGTAGCGCAGTGCTATGCGCGGTGGATTTACAAGACGGAGGTCCTGGGTTCGATCCCTGGCTGTGCCGATTGAAGTTTTCTTAATTGGTCCAGGTCTGGCTGGCTGGCTTCGGCCGTGGCTAGTTACCACCCTACCGACAAAGACGTACCACCAAGCGATTTAGTGTTCCGGTAACATGTCGTGTAGAAACCGAAAGGAGTGTCGATTTCATCCTACTCTTAACAAGTTAGACCGCTTCCATCTTAAATTGCATCATCTCTTACCATCAGGTGAGATTGTAGTCAAGGGCTAACTTGTAGAGAAAAAAATTTTTTTTTAATTTGTTTTTAATATTTTTTTTTGCACTAAACGTGCAAAAAAGTGTTAGTTAAATTTAAACTTTATTTCAACGCTAGCAATGTCAACAATAGTTTGATAGTAAAGCGCTACGCTGCGCCAGATATGCGTCGGCCTTTAGAAAGTTGTTTGTACTATTTTGTTTATGTTTTTAACTATCAGGAATCTAGGATACATATAGATTGGCTTTTTTAAAGAAAAAAAAATTATTATTCGAAAGGAAAAATAAAAATTTATTACTCGTATTAGTAATACTGAAAAATATTAGGGTTAGTTTTTTTGTAGCTTTTAAGATGGAAACTCACTTTACATAGTACAAATGACGATGTACTCTATCTACGAGTATACAGTATATATCAACGATAATAATTAATCAATTATTATAATAGTACTTGTTAATTATCATAATAGTACCCATTTGTTTGTATATTAGCTACTTGAAGTTGTTAATAGTACTTATTGGACTAGTGGATAACAGTTGCTTTCTCAATGGGAATTATTATTTTTTGTCTAAGTCTATTCTTACTGAATTAAGGAAAAAAGAATAATGAGTTAATACAAAATTACTAATTTGTGCTCTTGAGATATATCAGCTTTTCTGTTACAACCTTATTTTTGTTAAAAAAAAATACAAAAAATAATGAACAACAATTTTGTTTACTCTTTTCCCGATTTTTAAAAAGCTCTGTTATCTATAAAAAACAGAAGTGAATTTTTTCTCAAACATATTGTAATTTTTTAACCGACGTGCAAGAAGGTGGATGTTCTATATTCGGATGCATTTTTTTATAGAGGTAGTTGTGTGTTACTATGGGACTTGGGCAACGTACAGGAACGGCGACGGTCAATTCGACGTCGCTCACATCAACACCGATCTGTGTACACACCTCATTTACACCTTCGTTGGAATAAATGACCAAGGAACGGTTATTTCTTTGGACCCCTGGCTGGACTTACCGGATAATTGGGGAAGAGGTAAGTTTTGTTTTTACATTTTTTTTATTAATTGCCTTTATTTAGATTAACTAAGCCTAATAACAATATTTCAAAACAAATATAAAACTTAAAATAAAAAACCTATACATCTCGGGATGAAGTGATAACTTTAACCTTCTGCCATATGAGTGAGAGAAAGGGAAGCAAGACAGATGCGCCGTAACACGGTACGTTACGTAGCGGTTTAGATTTAGATTTTCTGAAGTTATAACTTCAAAAAATCTAATACCTAGGCATTTGTAGATTACTAAATATTTTCTGTTGGCAATTGGAAAAGGCCTTTACGTTTTTTTCTCTGATTTTCTGATCTTTCTTAAGTCCTAGATTATTCCAATCACTACTCTGACATCATCACCCCCCATCTCTTCTGCGCAGAACAAAAATAGTTTTAAATAACTTAGAGGTTTCTACGCATTAGTTTTTTTGCGACAGGTTAATAAATTAAAGTAATTAAGTTTGAATACGTACTTACAAACTTCTTCATTTTAAATTTTCGTTTACTATTTTAATATACCGTAAGTTTCATTTTTGCAATAAAAAGTATGATTAGTCTCTTCTAAAATTTTTCAACATTGAATTTGGCCTAAACACGTTTCGTAGCCTAATTTAAACTTAATCTTGACAATACACAGACAAAAAATAATATACGCCTACAGCAGGATGAAATGAGTTTTAATAAAAGTATTTTACAATTTTCAGATAACTTTAGAAAATTCAATGCCCTAAAACAATACAAACCTAGCCTTAAAACCTTATTGGCTGTTGGAGGATGGAACGAAGGATCAGCCAAGTATTCGAGGGTAGGTAATTACAATAGGCAACTTAAGCTAACTTGTTCTAATATCTATACAAATCATGCTCACGTGGAATGATAGCAGGAATAGTGAATTCTACCAGGGCAATTCTTTGCACAAAAACTACCCCTTCTGTCTGAGGTACCCCTTCTGTCACCAGTCGAGGCAACTGGCCTCGGTGAAATACCCTAACCTTACCTTATCAGCCGATAGACGTCCACTGCTGGACATAGGCCTTTTGCGGTGAAACTCGTAGAATTTTTTGGCACTGCAACCCCATGGCCTTAAGTGTCTTAATCGGTTTCAGCTTATTCTACTGAAACCGGTAAGTGGCACAAGTATGCCCCTAAATTTATCCCATCTGAGAATCAATCTCACGACCTCAAGGTTGATTGTTGATTGATGTTTGATACCCTAACAGTTGTGCTTTCCAAAGCACAGATGAACACCGCCATATGCCCAATTTTCTGCTGCTACTGAGAGTGATAGAGCAGTGGATATGACCTCTACCTCCGATTCCGAAGGGTGTGGGTTCGAATCCGGTCCGGGGTATGCTTCTCCAACTTTTCAGTTGTGTGCATTTTAAGAAATTATAAATCACATATTTCGAACTTTCAAACGGTGAAGGAAAAACATCGTGAGGAAACCTGCATATCAGAGAATTTTCTCAATTCTCTGCGTATGTGAAGTCTGCCAATCCGAATTGGGCCAGCGTGGTGGGTTATTAACCCTTCTCATTCTCAGAGGAAACTCGAGCACAGCAGTGAGCCGAATATGGGTCGATAATGATGATGATGACTGAGAGTGAAATTTTCCTAGAAGATACACTCAATATTTCATCCAACCGTACTCGGAAACACAATTTGTTACTGCATTGTTTAGGCCCCTTAGGCATATTATAGAGTTGTTCATTCTAGAAACTTAAGTAATTTATTTTGCGCATGTTTAACAGATGGCCGCAAATCCCACACTACGCCAGAATTTCATCACGAGTGCCACCAATATGGTCCTGACATACGGTTTCGATGGGTTCGACTTAGATTGGGAGTATCCCAATCGTCGTGACACCGTCTACGGGAAGGCTGACATCGATAACTTCACCACCTTGATGAAGGAGTTGAGAGCAGAGTTTGACAAGCACGGTCTGTTGTTGAGTGCTGCCGTTGCTGCAGTAGGAAGCGTTGCTGTGTTGTCTTATGATGTACCAGCTTTTACACAGTGAGTTAAGTTGGCGGTGTTACGCCTCCGTGCCTCCGAGAGCATATTAAGTCGACCGGTCACTATCATTCACATCTGATAATGATCGTTAACGAATTCAATATCACTATCCTAAGCCCGCAAAACCGCATTGGAGTTGTTTGGTGGGTTTAAGTTCTATATCACCTCCTCTATAGTAGTGGGTGTTAAAATAGGCTAATAATGATGACACACTGAGTTTACATATGAAGAAGAAGTCTTTATTTGGTACTAAAATAGTTTTAACCATGTCTATTAGAAATACTACGCGATTCCAAATTGGTTTCAAGCCGCCAGCATCCAGCGGCTCCCTGCAACTCGAGATATGTCAGTGACTTAGGTTCTTCTCCCGATCTTCGATATTTCTAATTCGATCACGTAGAGAAACTCCAAGCATAGCTCGCTCTGTCACCTGCTAATATTACTTGTTACGAGGGCAGTTAGCGACCTGGATTATGTGCTCGATCCAAAATGTAACTAGATAAGCAGTCACAAGGTGCTGGAATGGCGACACCGCACCGGAAAGCACAGTGTTGGTCGACTGCCCACTAGTTGGACCAAGGACATCAAGCGGGTTGCAGGAAGCCGCTGGATGCTCGCGGCTCGAGACAGTTTTGTTTGGAAGTCCATGCAAGAGGCCTATGTCCAGCAGTGGACGTCCATCGGCTCTTAATGATGATGATGAAGCTCTATTTAAATGAAGATGACACTTATGTTAATTCTGAATCTTGTTTATACATAATTAAATAAACTATTGGATCTTGCAGTAAGTAAAAATACACCTGTAAAATACTTACTTCTTTTCGGTACTAAGCCTTACTACCCTTACTGGTTTAGTTATTCATCGTGCATTTCCAGTCAAGTGAGCTTCCAGCAGAGTACCTATTCGTACCATTTACCTGTCATAGTTCAGCGAATCATAGTTCAAATGCAAAGCGTGTCCGTTTTGTGGCCGATAAAATTTCGTTCTAGCCTTTTTTTAGTGAAAAGCGAATAGTGCGCGCTTTTAAAATCTTTATTTTCCGTAATATATTTCGCTTTTTGCATTTTTGAACGCGAATTTTTTAATCTCATCGCTGGTAAGGTAGGTATGTAACTACGTATAGCGCGTACGTATATTATTATGTATTTTTAAAAATTAAACGCCTGCATTGCTTAATTTTTTTGTCCATTTATTAAGTCATGTCGCATATAGCATCACTGTTGGCCACGGAGTAGGGGTACGGCTTATTAGCCACGGCCAATATGGCGGCAACCATAGTTTTAGTTGCCTCGTGGTTTTAAACAACAAAACAATATTTTTTATTAAAATTGTTTTTGTCTTTGTTTATCAATATTGTCAAACAATATACATGGTATATTAAATACAGTTCATGTTACTTGGTGGAGATAATAGTTATGTTACTTAATGGTATTTTTTTTTTAAATAACTTTTTAATAGTTTAAATAAATATATTAAAAACTAGTTGACGCCCCGCGGTTTCACCCGCGTGTTTTCCGTTCCCGTAGGAATATGGGGATAATATATAGCCTATAGCCTTCCTCGATAAATGGGCTATCTAACACTGAAAGAATTTTTCAAATCAGACCTGTATTTCCTGGGATTAGCGCGTTCAATCAAACAAACAAACTCTTCGGCTTTATAATATTAGTATAGATATTAATTAATCAATTTACAAATAATTAATATTGTTTTAATCTGTTTTTCATTCTAGGTATGTAGACTTTGTAAATCTTATGACATACGATATGTACGGTGCATGGGATTCAGTGACCGGACATAACGCTCCTCTTCACAAAGGGCTAGGGGATGAAAATGTTGCCAAGGAAAACGTCTTCACCGTCGATCTAGCTGTCGAGTGGTGGCTTCAACAAGGTGCGTCAATAAATCTTATCTTTATAGGAGAGGAGCCCAAGAGGCGATTTTGGGATTTATTCGAGCACGAAAGATGAGCATAAGGATACCTTGTATGTTGTTGTGAAATTCAACTATGAGCTCTTAATACGGGTACGTTTAGGGCAAACAATAAAAAAATGATCATCAGAAATTCTCAACTAGCACAGATTAATCTAAAAGGTGTGCATTTCCAAATTTGAGCTTACCCTAAGAGAGTACAAATAAAACCATCATAATATTACCATATTTTCCTGTATTTCCGGTTTCCTCAAGCCAAAGATATTAAAAATTTATTTTAAAATAAGTAGCTGTTTTCCCACCACTAAAAGAGGACATACTTTAAAACCTATTATAATTCTTCCTATCATGCAATCCTACTAAATGTCATAGTATGTATAGGTCCAACGCTCGAGTTAATCCATGTACCATTTTGGGCTCCCCTACCGAAAATATTATCCTAGTGTTTAATCTTAATTACAATTATATCCTAACTTTGATAAATTACTTGTTTCCGCCACGGAGATCACGACCTACCGAATCCATCATCCACAATTAATCTATTAGACGGATCACTCGCTACTATTTTAGTTGGGTTTGGGTAACAAATCACTTCTAAACTTTATTACGTTAATTATAAATCTGAAAGATAGACTAGGCCTGAACAGTTTTGTATTTATTTTACTACTATCGGAACTGTGTGGTACGACGATTCTCTTTCTACGATCGCAAAAGCTTCGAAAACTAGAAAAATGTATGGGAATGACAGATCTATATACGATAGCAAATGTCATTCCCATACATTTTTCTAGTTTTCAAAGCGTTTGCGATCGTAGAAAGAGAAAAAGAATAGAAACCCGAGAATCGAAATCGTGTCACTTGGCTACAGGGACTGGTTTCTCCTGCGTGGTACCCATTCCCCATTTCCCGTTTGTTTGTTTGAACGCGCTAATCTCAGGAATTACTGGTCCGATTTGAAAAATTATTTCAGTGTTAGATTAGATAGCCCATTTATCGAGGAAGACTATAGACGTATTTCCCGTATTCTCACGGGATCGGGAACCACGCGGGTGAAACCGCGTCAGCTAATATTAGTATAGATGTAAAGAAAAGGTGTCTCCTCCGAACAAGCTACGACGCTACGGATATTACGTAGCCGCTTGGTGTCTTTGCTTATAGGTCTGTTTTGAGCTTAAGGTCAACTATAGTATGCGCGTTATCATCTGAGTCGTCCGGTCATAAAAGTCAAAAAAGATAGGAATGTGCAGCGCGCCTACCTGCGCACCCTAATTATCGATAAACGGCTACCTGCGCACGTGCTAATGATGAGTCAATAATGATTTGGACGATTCTGATTGGTCGGTTTCTAATGTAATTGCATTGCGTATTTTTTTTGCTATAAATGTGTTTACTGCAATTAAATAAATACATTCATGTGTTACTCGTTGCGCACTATGGATACTTTATTTTCTAACGTTGATCTGAAGAAATTACATGGCGATATTAGCCCTCAAGCTCGAACACTGATTCACAACGTATTCCTGTTTCTCAATGAATTGAAAAGTGATCCGAATAAAGTGGCTTCTCTAAATTTCAACAAACCACGTGAAATGGCCGCATTTGTTTGTGGTGTGAGCAGAGCGACAGTGGACCGAATCAAGACGGAAGTATCACAATCAGGCAGTACCTGTATACCAAGAACAAATTTTAAGAAACCACAAACCGTCACTAATATTGACGATTTTGATAAAAGTGTGTTGAAGCGAACTGTAGCTTCATTTTATGAGAATGGAGAGTATCCATCCGTGGCGAAAATTTTAGAAAAATTCCGTGAACAATTACCCGATTTTAAATGCGGCAACACTTCAATGAGAATACTACTGAAGGAGGTTGGGTTCCAGTATAAGAAAAATAGCGAAGGACGTAAATATTTAATGGAAAGAACTGATATTGTTTGTGCTAGAATGGACTTTTTAAGGAAATTGGATTTACTTAGAAGAACTAACGATCAGCGACCACGTTTCTATCTAGACGAAACATGGATTAATCAAAACCATGCAAGAAAGAGGATGTGGCTTGGAAGCAACGATGAAGGAGGTTTCAAGAATCAGCCTGTGGGAAAAGGCCAAAGATTAATAGTTTGCCATGCGGGTTCTGCAAGGACTGGCTTCGTTCCAGATGCGAAGCTAATATTTAAAGCGGTGAAATCAAAGGATGCTGATTACCACACAGAAATGGATGGCGAAACATATATGGCATGGTTTTCCGAATTCCTGAATCTACTTGAAGAGCCCTCAGTTATAATTGTCGATAACGCAAGCTATCATTCGATACAGTTGGAAAAGATACCCACAAGAAACACGAGGAAAGCTGAAATTCAAGAATGGTTGACAAAGAAAAATATTCCATATTCCAGCAACGAAATTATTGAAGAATTAATAAGAAAAGTAAAAGCCAGTAACCCGCAGAAGGTCTACGCTTTAGACCATCTGGCAAATGAACGAGGTCATGAAGTAATAAGGCTCCCTCCATATCACTGTCAATATAACCCAATAGAATTAATTTGGGCACAAGTAAAGGGAGAAGTTGCGAAGAATAATAATACCTTCAAGATAGCAGATGTCGAAAATCACCTCCACCGAGCCATAGAAAATGTCACACGAGAAGACTGGGCCAAATGTGTTAGGCATGCCGAAGAACTTCAAAACAAAGATTTACAAAAAGCTCTAATTAGAGATCACGCGCCGCTTATAATAAATTTGGCAGAAGACGAAGATTCTGATGATGAAGACTCAGATGAAGATTAATTTTATTTAGTTAATAATTATATAATATGAAATATGTATTATATTAAATCAAATATTGTTAATTTTTTTAATTTTGTGAACAAGATACGATAATAAACTTTACTTATCGATAATATGTCTTTCATTGTTACACCCTTCACTAGACGGCTCCATAAGACCCATAAGTGCAAGCGAGATAGATATAGAGAAATGATTTATGGCCCTAAGACTCAGTTGTTAACGCGCGTACTATAAGCATTATCTTTCTTTTCAGGATGTCCAGCAGACAAGTTGGTGCTGGGTGTACCACTTTACGGTCGCACGTTCCAGCTGTCCAACGCTAACAACAACGGAGTCCGCGCACCAGCCAGTGGTGCTGGTATTGCTGGCACCTGGACCGCCACCAGTGGATTCCTTGGATATAATGAGGTAAAATCACAATAGCTCCTTGGTATTAAAGATGCTGGATCCAAATCACAGAGATATGGGGGTGGAATATGGAAATAAAAGAAAAGGTTTATTACATTCAAAGACACTGCTAATAAACATCTTTTTAAATATTGTATTGATATTCTTATTTTTTTTTATTATTAAAATAAAACTTAATACATATTGTGTAACCCATGCCTGACAGATATTAGTTTGGTAAGTTTTTTTATATTGCTTTTGACAAGCACCAAAGAAATATCTCAATAATTTAATTATACAGATTTTCTTGTGATTTTGTTGCTATGTAATAACAAAAACATATTATGCAATTACTCTTTTTAAACTAATTATGATTAATTTCATATACCTACTGACTAAATCTTTGATAATAATCTTTCATCACTAATTCGATCTTGTTTTTTTTGTCTAATTAGTATTGATTAGGAAGTGCTAATTGGCTTGACATTTTTGTTTAAATGTGATAACTTGTGTTGACAGATAACTATTTATTCTATGTTAGTATCTGTGTATGAGTGCAGGTATGGATGTTTGTATTAGGAACTACTTCGTTATCAACCCATATTCGGCTCACTACTGAGCTCGAGTCTCTCATAATGAGAGGGGTTAGGCCAATAGTCCACCACGCTGGCCAAGTGCAGATTGGAAGACACGCAGAGAATTAAGAAAATTCTCATGTATGAAGGTTTCCTCACGATGTTTTCCTTCACCGTTTGAGACATGTGATATTTAATTTCTTTAAATGTACACAACTGAAAAGTTAGAGGTGCATGCCCCTGACTGGATTTAACCCACACTCTCCGTAATCGGAGGCAGAGGTTATATCCACTGGGCTATTTCGGCTCTGAACTGGTATTAGGTATGTATATGTATTCATTATGTATGTTTAATTTTGACGTCATTTGAAATTCCAGACATATTTTACAGCTTACACTGCTTATTTGTGGGAGTGGCAGACACTGGTGTTTAATTATTTTCCAGATTTCCCGTGACATTTCCCGTACTCAAATTTTTTGATTTGTTAATAAATTTAATCTGTATTTACAGTTTTGTCTGAAACTCAAAACAGAGAATTGGGACGTGCGTTACGATCACTTGGCCAAGGTTCCGTATGCCGTTCAAGGAAACAATTGGGTTTCTTACGACGACCCAGCTTCTATAGCGGCTAAGATACAGCACGCCTTACAATACAACATAGCTGGTGCCATGGTGTGGAGCATAGAGACTGATGACTTCCGTGGAAAATGCGCTGGAGATTTCCCCTTGCTACGAGCTGTCAACGAAGCGTTAGGGAAGTATTCTGGGAATAATAACCCTTCTCCTACTACAACGACTACTCCTCGACCAGGGGATACTACAACTATTTCTCAACCAGCGGTTACTACAACTACAACAACTACTACAGCCGGTAATTTAAGTTTATTGTTTAGTTAATATAATTTAATGGATGAATAATTCCGATAGATCCTAGAGTGTTATAAATTATAATGTACACGCCTAAATGTGCAGATTTATTGAAATTTTAAAAAAATCACAATTAAACGTGCCTATAAATAATCTATGTCCAGCAATGTGCAACCATTCGCTAATTGATGATGATTAGTTTAAATATAGATACAGGATATCATTAGTAAAGTTTTATAGGTCCACTCCAAAGTGCTACCTTACCACCACCAAACCAGACCTGAGCCAATTTAGAAAATATAAAACATCTAAAACAGACCCGAGTTAGGGACCAAACTCAGGACCTCTCTGTCGAGAACCATAGTACCATTAACTACGCCAAAGAATTCCTCAAAAAACGGAATATATATATACCTATATCGTCATACTAGCTGACGCCACGCGGTTTCTCTCGCGTGGTTCTCGTTCCTGTAAGACTACGGGGATAATATATAGCCTATAGCCTTTCTCAATAAATGGGCTATCTAACACTGAAAGAATTTTTCAATTCGGACCAATAGTTCCTGAGATTAGCGCGTTCAATCAAACAAACAAACTCTTCAGCTTTATAATATTATTATAGATGTATACACTTTTTAATTGTTTTAGCACCATCGACCTCGGTTTGCCAGCAATCAGGGTACAACCCTAACCCCCTGGACTGCAACAGTTTCTACGTGTGTGTTGTTGTTGGATCCGGCCAGTTTGTAGCACACCTCATATACTGTCCCGCTACGCTTCATTGGGATCAACAAAACTTACTGTGCAACTATGCTCATATGGTGCAATGTAGCGTTTAATCGCACCGATTTTGATTAAAAGTATTATCATTCATAGTTATAGTTTCATTTTAGCTAGTCTTCCTAATATTTACTCTCTTCATCATTTAATATAGTGTAGGAAATAGTAGTCTGAGACGGATATGACGTCACTCAATCTCGTGTTGGCTCGTGCCGACGCTAGGTGGCGCGACTTGTTTCTGTAAAGAGTAGGGATTTAGAGAGGGGTAGCGATCGATTGGCGGCCACGACGATATAAGAAGCTCGTTTTACGATTGGCTTCAGTGTGCTCGTGGCGTTCGAGCCGTCCACAATACTTGTTGTGTAATTCTTTATGGGTTACTTGAGATAGGCGGGGAGAGTGACTTGAGTGTAAAAGGGGAGTGTTGGTTAACTGTCAAAGGCGCCTTTAACCCTGCACACAACGTTCTCAAGTACGTGACTCCACTCAAGGTCATTCTCTGCCATTCTAGGGTCTTATTTTGGTTACAGTTTGATTTGGTAATTAAGTTGTCCTGACAAATATTGTGAATCATAACTTTTGTTTGTTTTTCTCTTTTTTTAATCCACTTTTGATGCTAAAAATAGTAAAAGGGAGTTTGAAGATTAGGCCTAGCTTCGACCGCCATGTTGATATTGTAGTCGCAATGTTTTGTAAATCGCATTTTCGGAAAATTCTAAATTGTGTCTGGCCATATGGCCCACTACTACACATTAATGACGCTTCCTCAATGAGGCTAGTTAAATCTTAAATTAAAAGCAAAATATGTCCATAAAATGTTTATGATAAATACATCTATACCTACTAATATTTTAAAGAAGAAAGATTATTCTTTGTTTCTTTGAATCGGTTTAATAGTTTTATTCAGACTAGAAAAATTCTTTCACCGTCAGAATGGTAGGTAAATTATTCCTGATCAATATAGGCTATAATTTATCCCCATATTTCTACGGGAACGGGAACTACTCGAGTGAAATTTGCTTGTCTGCTAGTAAAAAACAAGGTAGTTTTAGTATGTTGAGTTAACTTATTATTACTATTACTATTATTATTATTACTTCACTTTTAAATTTATTAACGACTAGCAGATGAAAATCGATGTACACTTTTGACCCCTTCTATTTATATTTTCGTATGAAAATATTTTATATTTTATATATGAAAAATACAAAACCACAAACCCCCGGCCGAAGGCCGGTGTAAAATAAAGTGCGAGGCTGAAGGCCGCGCGTTTTTATTATTATTTTAATGTATTTTTATTTTACATTAAAATAACAAAAATACATTATTAATTTATTCTTCATCCAAATAGAATAACAACAGTGTATTTTGACGGTGTTTACACAAATGCTATGCTAAGATTTGGGTCTCATTCAATCTCAAACGGTTTAGATGTTTCAATTGTCTTATTCAGAGTTCTGCCTTGAGGGCAACTGAAAAGGTGAGGTTAAAGCTATTTCCATGGTAAATGGTTCATAGAGCCTTTATGATGTACGAATAATAAGATCGGGTATAATATTGTTACTCTAAGGTTGGTAATATTTAAATTACTTAATTTAATCTTAATCTTAGAAACGTTAAAGTTTGTGTAGATATAATAAGGATGTTTACGGTAGGGGTCAGATTTTGGTGATTTTAGTATTTTATCATAAAAAGATTAACCATATATCCCCCCCTCTTTCTTATAAAGAATACTATGTCACCCCTCATGAAACCGGCAAGCATAGATAATTTTTTTTTCAATCAGATTGGTAGTTTCAGAAATTTAGAAACCTATAATAATAGTTTAGACATTAAGATCGACAAATGCCTACAATTGTTTTATCCTAATTTTCGGAAATTTCGTAAAATACCTACATTTTCTTGCGATTTTCATACATCGTTTAATTTTGGTTTGTACAATATCTGTGTACCGGAACACATGGAGTTAAGATCAATCTTTGGTAATCTATAATTCCTAAAGTTATGCAATAATACGAGTATAATATGTTACATTTATAATATAGTATAGGCAACTGCTAATGCGTGCAGCCTTTGAGATTTTTTTTGAAATTTTAATAACTTAAAATTCCTTTAGCTATATTTCGTGAAATTCCAACAAAATCGTAAATATTCTCTTATTATTATTTTTATAATATTCCCAAGATTCATACAGCCTATGAAGGATCCATTTCCGTTCAAATAACGGGATAACAGGCAACCCCTTTTCTGACAACGAATTGACCTTTATCATCTTTGACATGGAATTCAATATCGAATCTACTAGAAAAGGTAAAGAAAACAATCGCCCTATCAAACATTATTTATTATGTTTTAGGCCAATAGGAGAGTTGGTTGGATAAAAAAGGTATATTATTGCTAGTCTATAAATTCATTGTAACGCCTTCTAATGGTCGGTAGGTTGTGTAGGTTACTAACCTACTTAGGTTATTAATTACTAGCAGATGCCCGCGACTTCGTCCGCGTGAAAATCGATGTACATTTTCGAACCCTTCGCCCCTTGTATTTACATTTTCGAATTTTTTATATATGAAAAATACAAAATCACAATCCCCATATAATCAAGTGTGCGTTATTTTCGCTTGGGTAAAATGCCCAGCCCTAGCCACGATCAGAGGCCACATCACAAACCCCCGGCCGAAGGCCGCGCGTTCCGTTTATTGTGCATCGGTAAAATGCCCAGCCGTAGCCACGATCAGAGGCCACATCACAAACCCCCGGCCGAAGGCCGATGCACAATAAAGTGCGCGGCCGAAGGTCGCGCGTTTTTTTTCGCTTGGGTAAAATTCCCAGTCATAGCCACGGTCGGTAGTCCCATCATAAGCCCCCGGCCGAAGTTTTTTGTGCTTGGGTAAAATGCCCAGCCGTAGCCACGATCGGAGGCCATATCACAAACCCCCGGCCGAAGGCCGGTGCACAATAAAGTGCGCGGCCGAAGGCCTCGCGTTCCGTTTTTTGCGCACCGGTAAAATGCCCAGCCCTAGCCACGATCAGAGGCCACATAACAAACTACCGGCCGAAGGCCGATGCACAACAAAGTGCGCGGCCGAAGGCCGCGCGTTCGGTTTTTTGTGCATCGGTAAAATGCCCAGCCGTAGCCACGATCAGAGGCCATATCACAAAACCCCCGGCCGAAGGCCGGTGTACAACAAAGTGCGCGGCCGAAGGACTCGCGTTCCGTTTTTTGTGCATCGGTAAAATGCCCAGCCGTAGCTACAATCAGAGGTCACATAACAAACCCCCGGCCGAAGGCCGATGCACAATAAAGTGCGCGGCCGAAGGCCGCGCGTTCCGTTTTTTGTGCATCGGTAAAATGCCCAGCCGTAGCCACGATCAGAGGCCACATCACAAACCCCCGGCCGAAGGCCGGCATACAACAAAGTGCGCGGCCGAAGGCCGCGCGTTCTGTTTTTTGAGCTTGAGTAAAATACCCAGCCGTAACCACGGTCGGACGCCCTATCATAAGCTCCCGGCCGAAGGCCGGTTCTTAATAAACGTTTTTTTTTCTTGGGTAAATTGACCAGGAAAAAAGGAGGACTTTTCATACAAACTTTTAACCCCTATTTCACCGCCTTCAAATGATTCTTAATTCGTTATGAAAAGTATACTCTATCCTGCTCCGTATTATATTCTCATACCGTGCTAAGTTTCATTTGAATTCATTCAGTAGTTTCTGCGTGATGCCCGGTCAACAAAAAATACGGACAGACAGACAGACAAGAAATCGAAATAATTATATAGTATCGATTGTATAATGCCCTCTAATAAAAATTTTTAAAATATCTTCCTTGTACAGAATTTGACAAAAGTATAGATTAGCTATTGCGCCAAATTCGTGCTATTTTTGTTTGTTGGCCGGCACTTTCATAAAGGCCCAAAATGAATGATTTCCTTTTAGGTCAATCTAATAAGTAGTTATTGCTTGAAACAGTAATAAAACTTGCATACCATTATACGATAAAAAGCAGACAATGTGACTATTTAAACACAAAAAGAATTATTCAGTTTGAACCTGAACTTTTAAGTAGTTCCTGAGATTAGCTTCGCGCGTTCAACCATTTAAACAAACAAATTGGTCAGTTGAGTATAGAATATGTGCCTTAATGTCGATATTACACAGTTTTAGTGGAAAACTCGTTTCTCCAAATAACGCCTGCGAATCAATTTGAGCAATCCGGTTTTTTCAAGATAACTTTTTTTCTATCTGTCCGATCTTAATGAAACAAAGCCTATATGTTGCCCTGAACTTTGCTTAATGTTTTTGTGAAAACCGCATCAAAATCCGTTCTGTAGAACCAGAGAATAGCGCGAACATACAGACAGAAGGACAGACAGACAGACAGACAAGAAATTTAAAAAAAATATTTTTGTATTCTATTGCTCATTTCTAATCGCCCTAACTTGATTTTAGTTAAATTTGGGCAAAGTACAGACACTCGATTTCTACTCTTTTATTATAGTACTAGCAGATGCCCGCGACTTCGTCCGCGTGAAAATCGATGTACATTTTCGAACCCTTCGCCCCTTGTATTTACATTTTCGAATTTTTTATATATGAAAAATACAAAATCACAATCCCCATATAATCAAGTGTGCGTTATTTTCGCTTGGGTAAAATGCCCAGCCCTAGCCACGATCAGAGGCCACATCACAAACCCCCGGCCGAAGGCCGCGCGTTCCGTTTATTGTGCATCGGTAAAATGCCCAGCCGTAGCCACGATCAGAGGCCACATCACAAACCCCCGGCCGAAGGCCGATGCACAATAAAGTGCGCGGCCGAAGGTCGCGCGTTTTTTTTCGCTTGGGTAAAATTCCCAGTCATAGCCACGGTCGGTAGTCCCATCATAAGCCCCCGGCCGAAGTTTTTTGTGCTTGGGTAAAATGCCCAGCCGTAGCCACGATCGGAGGCCATATCACAAACCCCCGGCCGAAGGCCGGTGCACAATAAAGTGCGCGGCCGAAGGCCTCGCGTTCCGTTTTTTGCGCACCGGTAAAATGCCCAGCCCTAGCCACGATCAGAGGCCACATAACAAACTACCGGCCGAAGGCCGATGCACAATAAAGTGCGCGGCCGAAGGCCGCGCGTTCCGTTTTTTGTGCATCGGTAAAATGCCCAGCCGTAGCCACGATCAGAGGCCACATCACAAACCCCCGGCCGAAGGCCGGCATACAACAAAGTGCGCGGCCGAAGGCCGCGCGTTCTGTTTTTTGAGCTTGAGTAAAATACCCAGCCGTAACCACGGTCGGACGCCCTATCATAAGCTCCCGGCCGAAGGCCGGTTCTTAATAAACGTTTTTTTTTCTTGGGTAAATTGACCAGGAAAAAAGGAGGACTTTTCATACAAACTTTTAACCCCTATTTCACCGCCTTCAAATGATTCTTAATTCGTTATGAAAAGTATACTCTATCCTGCTCCGTATTATATTCTCATACCGTGCTAAGTTTCATTTGAATTCATTCAGTAGTTTCTGCGTGATGCCCGGTCAACAAAAAATACGGACAGACAGACAGACAAGAAATCGAAATAATTATTTAGTATCGATTGTATAATGCCCTCTAATAAAAATTTTTAAAATATCTTCCTTGTACAGAATTTGACAAAAGTATAGATTAGCTATTGCGCCAAATTCGTGCTATTTTTGTTTGTTGGCCGGCACTTTCATAAAGGCCCAAAATGAATGATTTCCTTTTAGGTCAATCTAATAAGTAGTTATTGCTTGAAACAGTAATAAAACTTGCATACCATTATACGATAAAAAGCAGACAATGTGACTATTTAAACACAAAAAGAATTATTCAGTTTGAACCTGAACTTTTAAGTAGTTCCTGAGATTAGCTTCGCGCGTTCAACCATTTAAACAAACAAATTGGTCAGTTGAGTATAGAATATGTGCCTTAATGTCGATATTACACAGTTTTAGTGGAAAACTCGTTTCTCCAAATAACGCCTGCGAATCAATTTGAGCAATCCGGTTTTTTCAAGATAACTTTTTTTCTATCTGTCCGATCTTAATGAAACAAAGCCTATATGTTGCCCTGAACTTTGCTTAATGTTTTTGTGAAAACCGCATCAAAATCCGTTCTGTAGAACCAGAGAATAGCGCGAACATACAGACAGAAGGACAGACAGACAGACAGACAAGAAATTAAAAAAAAATATTTTTGTATTCTATTGCTCATTTCTAATCGCCCTAACTTGATTTTAGTTAAATTTGGGCAAAGCACAGACACTCGATTTCTACTCTTTTATTATAGTATAGATAGATAGATAGATAGATAAGATAGATAGATTTCAAGATAACTTTTTTTCTATCTGTCCGATCTTAATGAAACAAAGCCTATATGTTGCCCTGAACTTTGCTTAATCTATTTGTGAAAACTGCATCAGAATCCGTTCAGTAGGACCAGAGAATAGCGCGAACATACAGACAGAAGGACAGACAGACAGACAGACAAGAAAATTAAAAAAAATATTTTTGTATTCTATTGCTCATTTCTAATCGCCCTAACTTGATTTTAGTTAAATTTGGTCAAAGTACAGACACTCGATTTCTACTCTTTTATTATAGTATAGATAGATAGATAGAAGATAGATAGATAGATAGATAGAAGATAGAAGATAGATAGATTGCGCCAAATTCGTGCTATTTTTGTTTGTTGGCCGGCACTTTCATAAAGACCCAAAATGAATGATCTCCTTTTAGGTCAATCTAATAAGTAGTTATTGCTTGAAACAGTAATAAAACTTGCATACCATTATACGATTAAAAGCAGACAATGTGACTATTTAAACACAAAAAGAATTATCCAATTTGAACCTGAACTATTAAGTAGTTCCTATGATTAGCTTGGCGCATTCAACCAAATAAACAAACAAATTGGTCAGTTGAGTATAGAATATGTGCCTCAATATCGATATTACACAGTTTAAGTGGAAAACTCGTTTCTTTAAATAACGCCTGCGAATCAATTTGAGCAATCCGGTTTTTTCAAGATAACTTTTTTTCTATCTGACCGATCTTAATGAAACAAAGCCTATATGTTGCCCTGAACTTTGTTTAATCTATTTGTGAAAACTGCATCAGAATCCGCTCAGTAGAACCAGAGAATAGCGCGAACATACAGACAGAAGGACAGACAGACAGACAGACAAGAAAATTAAAAAAAATATTTTTGTATTCTATTGCTCATTTCTAATCGCCCTAACTTGACTTTAGTTAAATTTGGTCAAAGTACAGACACTCGATTTCTACTCTTTTATTATAGTATAGATAGATAGATAGATAGAAGATAGATAGATAGATAGATAGAAGATAGAAGATAGATAGATTGCGCCAAATTCGTGCTATTTTTGTTTGTTGGCCGGCACTTTCATAAAGACCCAAAATGAATGATCTCCTTTTAGGTCAATCTAATAAGTAGTTATTGCTTGAAACAGTAATAAAACTTGCATACCATTATACGATTAAAAGCAGACAATGTGACTATTTAAACACAAAAAGAATTATCCAATTTGAACCTGAACTATTAAGTAGTTCCTATGATTAGCTTGGCGCATTCAACCAAATAAACAAACAAATTGGTCAGTTGAGTATAGAATATGTGCCTCAATATCGATATTACACAGTTTAAGTGGAAAACTCGTTTCTTTAAATAACGCCTGCGAATCAATTTGAGCAATCCGGTTTTTTCAAGATAACTTTTTTTCTATCTGACCGATCTTAATGAAACAAAGCCTATATGTTGCCCTGAACTTTGTTTAATCTATTTGTGAAAACTGCATCAGAATCCGCTCAGTAGAACCAGAGAATAGCGCGAACATACAGACAGAAGGACAGACAGACAGACAGACAAGAAAATTAAAAAAAATATTTTTGTATTCTATTGCTCATTTCTAATCGCCCTAACTTGACTTTAGTTAAATTTGGTCAAAGTACAGACACTCGATTTCTACTCTTTTATTATAGTATAGATAGATAGATAGATAGATAGATAGATAGATAGATAGAAGATAGATAGATAGATAGATATAGATAGATAGAAGATAGATATAGATAAATATAGATAGATAGAAGATAGATTGATTAAGTAGTTCCTGAGATTAGATTCGCGCGTTCAACCAAATAAACAAACAAATTGGTCAGTTGAGTATAGAATATGTGCCTTAATGTCGATATTACACAGTTTAAGTGGAAAACTCGTTTCTTTAAATAACGCCTGCGAATCAATTTGAGCTATCCGGTTTTTTCAAGATAACTTTTTTTCTATCTGTCCGATCTTAATGAAACAAAGCCTTTATGTTGCCCTGAACTTTGTTTAATCTATTTGTGAAAACTGCATCAGAATCCGCTCAGTAGAACCAGAGAATAGCGCGAACATACAGACAGAAGGACAGACAGACAGACAGACAAGAAAATTAAAAAAAATATTTTTGTATTCTATTGCTCATTTCTAATCGCCCTAACTTGATTTTAGTTAAATTTGGTCAAAGTATAGACACTCGATTTCTACTCTTTTATTATAGTATAGAATGATTTTAGTTAAATTTGGTCAAAGTACAGACACTCGATTTCTACTCTTTTATTATAGTATAGAATAAGATAGATAGATAGATAGAAGATAGATAGATAGATAGATAGATATAGATAGATAGAAGATAGATATAGATAAATATAGATAGATAGAAGATAGATTGATTAAGTAGTTCCTGAGATTAGCTTCTCGCGTTCAACCAAATAAACAAACAAATTGGTCAGTTGAGTATAGAATATGTGCCTTAATGTCGATATTACACAGTTTAAGTGGAAAACTCGTTTCTTTAAATAACGCCTGCGAATCAATTTGAGCAATCCGGTTTTTTCAAGATAACTTTTTTTCTATCTGTCCGATCTTAATGAAACAAAGCCTATATGTTGCCCTGAACTTTGCTTAATGTTTTTGTGAAAACCGCATCAAAATCCGTTCTGTAGAACCAGAGAATAGCGCGAACATACAGACAGAAGGACAGACAGACAGACAGACAAGAAAATTAAAAAAAATATTTTTGTATTCTATTGCTCATTTCTAATCGCCCTAACTTGATTTTAGTTAAATTTGGTCAAAGTACAGACACTCGATTTCTACTCTTTTATTATAGTATAGATAGATAGATAGATAGATAGAAGATAGATAGATAGATATAGATAGATAGAAGATAGATATAGATAAATATAGATAGATAGAAGATAGATTGATTAAGTAGTTCCTGAGATTAGCTTCGCGCGTTCAACCAAATAAACAAACAAATTGGTCAGTTGAGTATAGAATATGTGCCTTAATGTCGATATTACACAGTTTAAGTGGAAAACTCGTTTCTTTAAATAACGCCTGCGAATCAATTTGAGCAATCCGGTTTTTTCAAGATAACTTTTTTTCTATCTGTCCGATCTTAATGAAACAAAGCCTATATGTTGCCCTGAACTTTGCTTAATGTTTTTGTGAAAACCGCATCAAAATCCGTTCTGTAGAACCAGAGAATAGCGCGAACATACAGACAGAAGGACAGACAGACAGACAGACAAGAAAATTAAAAAAAATATTTTTGTATTCTATTGCTCATTTCTAATCGCCCTAACTTGATTTTAGTTAAATTTGGTCAAAGTACAGACACTCGATTTCTACTCTTTTATTATAGTATAGATAGATAGAAGATAGATAGATAGATAGATAGATAGATAGATATAGATAGATAGAAGATAGATTGATTAAGTAGTTCCTGAGATTAGCTTCGCGCGTTCAACCAAATAAACAAACAAATTGGTCAGTTGAGTATAGAATATGTGCCTTAATGTCGATATTACACAGTTTAAGTGGAAAACTCGTTTCTCCAAATAACGCCTGCGAATCAATTTGAGCAATCCGGTTTTTTCAAGATAACTTTTTTTCTATCTGTCCGATCTTAATGAAACAAAGCCTATATGTTGCCCTGAACTTTGCTTAATCTATTTGTGAAAACTGCATCAGAATCCGTTCAGTAGGACCAGAGAATAGCGCGAACATACAGACAGAAGGACAGACAGACAGACAGACAAGAAAATTAAAAAAAATATTTTTGTATTGTATTGCTCATTTCTAATCGCCCTAACTTGATTTTAGTTAAATTTGGTCAAAGTACAGACACACGATTTCTACTCTTTTATTATAGTATAGAATAGAATAGATAGATGTTCATTATCAACCCATATTCGGCTCACTGCTAAGCTCGAGTCTCCTCTCAGAATCAGAGAGGTTAGGCCAATATTCCACCACGCTGGCTCAATGCGGACTGGCAGACTTCATACACGCAGAGAATTTAGAAAATTCTCTGGTATGCAGCTTTCCTCACGATGTTTTTCCTTCACCGTTTGAGACACATAATATTTAATTTCTTAAAATGCACACAACTGAAAAGTTGGAGGTGCATGCCCCGAACCGAATTCGAACCCACACCATCCGAAATCGGAAGCAGAGGTCGTATCCTCTAGGCTATCACGTGTATTTTTTACATAATTATGCATAATTAAGAGGTATTCAACTTAACAGTCACATTGTTCTACAAATTGCGTGGTACGTTATCCTACGCTTAGAAGATTTTTTTACCTAGTAACTCTGTTAGCTACCAAGAGGCAACTAGTCGAGGTGAAATGATTCGGTGAAAGTTTTTGACACTGTGACTCCATGGTCCAAAGGTCTCCACGCCAAAAGGTAAGTAACTGTAACTCTCAGTCAGACAGGCATACTTGTGCCACTTACCGGTTTTAGCCTTTTCTGCTGCGGCTCCCGGTCTTGATTCTGTCTCCCTGATAGACACGGTGCTAATGTGTCAGCGCATGTAGCGTACCACATTAGGGTCTGCCCCATTTCCCAGGGAATCAGCGTCAATCCATCATGTGTCTTACCATCATCCCGACTTATTCCTGACAGTTCGATTAGCGCAGGAATATTCAAAGTTGTGCTAGTATAGCAGTGTGTGGGCTACATCAGACAGAGGAGCACAGTGTGGCTGAGGCATAATATGTAGCCTCGCTATTTGTCAGCCGTTACATAAACAACGCTGGAACAGAACCGTGGCACTTTACAAACTTCTGCGACGCCAGATGTTTGGTGTATTTAATCATGTAAAAGTCAGACAGTTTACACTTTACGACGCTCGTTGATATCCATGTTTTCTACATACGTAATGTTTTGTACATGTTAGAACTGCCTTGTTGGTTCAGTGATGGATCACGTGATCTTGAGTTGGAGTCCTGGGTTATACTTTGAGATACTAAGCTTTTCTTGCTTCTTAGGAATTTTTAATACTATCAGAAGTTGGAGGTATTACACCCCCGAGCTTCGGAGAGCAAGTTGAGATATCCTGTGGGCCTATTATGTACCTCGGTATTCAAACAATGAGTCACTAAATCGTTTTTCATTGTATTTTCGATTTGTTATCATCTAACATTGTTAACCCGTATTTATATTTGTCTGACGTATTCTGTCATTGATATAGCTCAGCGATTTGCAAAGCTGAAGTGGCAATGGGCAGGCCACATAGTTCGAAAAGCCGATGGACGTTGGGGTCCCAAGGTGCTGAAATCGCGGCCCCGCACCCGAAATCGCAGTGTTGGTTGACCTCCCTCTAGGTGGACCGAGGATATCAAGCGGGTTGCAGAGAGCCGCTGGACGCTGACGGCTTGAGACAGTTGTGCTTAGTGATATACTAATTATGTTACTCACTTGTTAAGAGCCGTGATAGCCCAGTGGATACGACCTCTGCCTCCGATTCCAGAGGATGTGGGTTCAAATGCGGTCCGGGGCATGCACCTCCAACTGTTCAGTTGACTCCATTTTAAGAAATTAAATAGTTATCACGTGTATGTGAGGAAACCGCTTATCAGAGAATTTTCTTAATTCTCTGCGCGTGTGAAGTATGCCAATCCGCATTGGGCCAGCGTGGTGGACTATTGGCCTAACCCTCATTCATTCTCATTCTAAGAGGAGACTCGAGCTGAGCAGTGAGCCGAATATGAGTTAATAATTAGGTAGTTTAGCTGATCGTAGGTGGATATTCTTTTGTTAGAAATATCTGAGTTCCTGGTGTTAATTGGCAAATCCTGTTTCCTGTTTCGTATTTTCCGGTGATTTCCTGCGAGATTATTCATTAATATACTTAATGGAAATTTTTGTGGTAAAAATAATATCTACATATTAGACTGAAATTGTCAGGCGAGAAAGGCAGATAAGTATAAAAGTAGACTTTGTTCTCTTAATTATGTCGTTATTATACTTTTTAAAGGAAAAGGCTTTGATAACGTTAATCAATATGATTGCGTTATTAAAATTTGTTGAGTATAAAAAAATTAGAAAATTGTAAGTTCTTGGGCGGCTGCGCTTAACCTTACCATGATACCACGTGTAACTTACCATAGCAAACACAGTAAACCGACATCCAAGAAGGTATCTATTTGATATTAAATTATAAACAACAGTCACAAGCAAAACAACAACAACAACAAATGATGATGAACAACTGAAGACAACTTTAATTAATTATTATTATGACGTTTTCAAACCCACACTTCTCACTTTACTTTCGTTCTACAATCGATGGATTTCAATTTGCTAGGGTAGCCATGATTTTTTGTTAAAATAACATAATATAATAAATGACGCCTTAAATTATGAATGTAAAAAAAATATTTGTAAGTTAAAGGTTTGATTATGTAGATCAATACTCAATAATAAATAGTGAATAAAAAATCAAGTCACATTCACATAAAAAAATGTAATTTTCATTCAATGAATTTTCACCATAACTTACACGTACGGTACTGGCAAACAAATTTGTCTACGTAATCATTCAAATTACTTCCTTTTAAAAGTCGTTTCACCTCGTCACATAAATTCGTTGAAAGTTTGTACATTTGCATGAATAATTCTGCTCGTTTTACCTTTTAATTTAAATTTGAAAGTCATCTCACCCTCTCGGTACAAACTTCTATACTTCTAATTTTTGGTCGCAAAACGTTTTAGGCAACAGTTTGTGAAATTTAATACTGTGGTTTTCTTTGTATTTGTTACTAACCTTTCTCCCTTTATCGTGGATTTAGGTTTCAATTAAACTTGGTAGATATCTTTTTTTCTTGGGAACTTTTTATCCCAAGCCGTCACATTTCTCTTTTTTATTAAAAAAAATTGATATTCAGTTTTTATATATACCCGACTGTCAGGAAGGGTTTAGCACCTATCTTGTATGTATGTAGTTTTGTATGTATGTAATATTCTCTAGCATCTTTAAAACCGCTGAACGTATTTAAGATATGGTTAGGTTCATCATGAAGACGTAACACTACGATTGTGAGACCCTATTAGGATTGTCAACCGTATAATATATAGTTTGGGTCTACAAATATATTATAGTACGTATGCACTTTAGTGACTCATCTCTTTTAAACAGATTATTAGAAAGTTAACGTAAACGCGAATTTATATGGCATTGAAACAGTTGTGCAGTAGTGCCACTAGATGGCGCTGTTTCATTTCCTTAGAAATTTAGTTTACACATTTAGTTACCGTTATTGATATAGAAATTGTTTGTTTTTTCGATTCAACATTATCCCTTGAAGTCATATTCGCATATACTACGAGTACACTACACAACACACATTAATAAACAAATTCTTCTACCGCGTCTCTCTGTTTGTCTGTCTGTTCGCGATAAATGCAAAGACCGAATGAATGTGCACACGGTTTTCACCAATAGAGAGTTAATTTAAGAGGAATGATAATATTTTTAAAGATTTTGTGTAAATTAATATGCGATAAATTGATGAAAATGTCGCTAGTTCTGATTTAGTTTACAACAATGTCAATGTTTTACGACACAATTATTATACTTAGTGATTTTTTGATTTCCTTAGCTATCGCAATAAATGGCAAAAATCATTTAATATAATAAAGTACGACCGTGATAAAGAACATAAAGTCCGTCATAAAACGTTCCCCACTTTTATCAAAAGGCCGCTGTCCGATATACTATTTTCATGGGCATTCTATAATTGAATTCGAATTTATTTTCACTTATCTTGCTCAAAAAATATGCACTTATACAGGGTGCTCGGGAGTATTTCGTGTAACTTCAAGGTTACCACCACTTAATAAGAGCCGAACTGCATAACTAATTTTATTCAACTAAAAAAAAACTTTTTTATGTTTTCATACAAAGTAATTCAAATAATTCCGACTATCCTTGCATTTTAAAATACGTCATCGTAGTGGTAAGACTGTCGATATCGACGAGATGATGCAACTGGCACCCCTCACTTCACTATAAGTAGTAATTGTATATATACACTATAAGTATATTGTAAGGTTATGGTGATAACTGATAAGTAAAGTCATCAACTTAAAATCTTCGCTTCAAGTCTTCATCTGAGAACACGATAAATGTTACTCAACTTTGTTTACTTTCATTTTTGATACTTTTCTCAGTACATACCGTTTTCATCTATCATATAAATATTTTATTGAAGTTCATTGAACGTAGCTAAGCTTCAAAATTACGTGACTTTCTCGAGTATCCGTCGGGTTGAACGTGAATGAATAAAAGAATTCATACCTCTCTATAGAAGGAAATTTATCGACATAACAGTATGTAGGTACGTCCGTATTAAGATTAAAGCTGATGCTACACAGTAGGTATATTTATAGCCTGGAGTTGAGCGTCACTGACGGAGTGCAATTGTGGCACCTTTAATAGGTATTAGTTTGGTTCTCAAGAGATCCCGGAGTCGACCACATCGAGATGACCATGTGTATCTTTACAGGAGCTATCCCCCTAGGAGAGGAGAGATTTTGGTTTATTTTAATAATAAGCCAAAAACTTAAAAAAGGAATCGTGTAATCCATGGATAAAGTTGCATTTATTGACATTATTTCTAATCACACACAATAGCTGTGCCTCGCAGCCCCAGAGATTCCTTTAAAAGTGGGATTAGGTACCATTATAAAAAGTAGTGTTATTTAGTCCTGTAACAATTTATTTGTACCAAATTTTATTAAAATGTGTTCAATGGTTGAAGTTATAAATGTTAGAACCACTCGAAAGTTATCAGATTTATCTCTTCTTTCCTTCAAGGTCATTTTCCTTAATGAAAATGATGTTCTACATGGTCCTTTAGATAAAGAGAAATTTAAACGAATTCGATACAAACACTATAGTATTGTAAAAGCATCGTTACGAACTAGCGCTACAATTCTCATTACAATGTTATCCTAAATGCATTTATTTGCATTTAGTTACAATTTAGGTAAAACGTACGTAGTTTGCAAGCATAAAGAGGCTTAGCTTAGCTTATCAGGAAACTGATAGTAAATTGTACTTAGAAAATCCACACGACATACTCGCATAACTCGTATTCACTTTATAGTGCTTTTCAATATTGTGAGTATTATATGAAATAGGAATATGTGTGTCCGTGCCTTTACCGGCCATACTAATACTGAAGACGGAGTTTAGACCGCAACCTGGGCTTTCAGCTCCCGCGGGATTGCTTTGTAAAGACCAGAGTTGATTAAAATCTATACAGAAATGTTGGCGAAACTAAACGAAATTGTGTATCCACCACATTGATAAATGTACAAGTGTACACTTAGGCCAAAACCGTATAGATAACAGTTTTAGAGTCGACTTTACTATATTCTATCAGACTCTTAGCCCACATTCGCACGAGATTTTTTCAAGAGTGTGCAATATGTAATTTGGTGGTTACAAATGGTCCTGGATCTCAGATTCTGAAAAAGTTAGGAGCCTGATATTTGGGTAAATGATATTTCAAAGTTTTAGCTTCGTTATGACTATACAAAATACACAATTTGTAAAACTTTTCTCGATAGTTTATTTTTTTGAAAAATACATGTTTTGCTCACATTTCGCTTTCAATCTCAGGAAAAGCAAACTTATTTTCTTAAATTTTTGATTTGTATAGAAAATTAGGTATATATCTTGAACATGGCCATTTTGTTTTTCGTTATGTTGTTTAGTTTACTTGCAATTAGGTAAAAATGGTTTTGGCGCTCACGTCATAAAATTTGCGTCGCGCGTCAATCGCTCCGTGCTTTTCACTCACGACTATAGAAGTCATAATTCGGCGTCTCGTTTGCGCTTCGAATTTTATCCACATCGTACCGACGCGCTGCGCGCTCTTAATGGACGTTAAAAAAGCGTTGAAATACAACAAATGCATTGCCAAGTAATATATGTTCACACGACAGCGTTTTTAAAACACGACGCTTTTTTTTACAGCAGTGTTGCATATTCAATTTTGGGCGTTGGAAAAAGACCGTCATTTAACTTTGTACTGTATATGAAAGCTTTTTTAAAAAAGCTCTCGTACGAATGAGGTAGAATATCAGACACCTTAATTAGTAGTGGATTTTTGTATCAATCTCTCATCCGAGGACTTCCCGGGATGAGAAATTGATACATAAATTCGAAAAAAATTCGATAAAAATAATTATAGTTTTAGTACTTACTACCGCTATAATTATTTTTGTCGTCAAGCAGAACTGTTGTGTGCCGAGTAATGTGGCCACACATCTCTGCCTCCATGCCTAGCTAGTTCCCACGCCACTCGTGCAGTGAGTGGTAGGCGGCTTAGCTACCCATGACGGGTTTCTGTTCGTATTCCAATATTGATTATATAAGTTCTGGGATAAAGCTACTGTTACACATGCTCATTTCAAGCACGAAAGCGTGCTACTATTGAGCAGTTGCTACTTATTAGCATGTGTATCGCAACATTGCTAATATTGAGCATGCTTATGCTTGCTGCGCGGGTGGAACGGGGCGTGTTTTTAGCGCGTCTGAACAGGTTTACTCATTGGTATGCTAGTCGATCAGCATTGCTAATCTGTATTCTCTTCATCTTCATCTCTCCCTGTCTAACATGATACTATAGACAGAGAGCGTTAGATACAAATTAGCATGTGTAATTGAAATGTTTGCTTTGAGCATGGTTATTCAGGAGCATATTTATAAATAGCATGCTTATTGCTAGCAAATGTAAACTGATGATAAGCATGCTCGTATGGAGCATACTTAATAGCACGTTTTTAGCATGCTATTTTAGAGCATGTGTACCTTTAATTTGATTTTACATGCGATAACTTTATTCGACATTAAGTAGGTACAATATTTGGAGGCTTTATATTAACAGCAAGCGGAGTAGTGGGAATCATGATATCATTCCACGGAGGCGTCACGTAAAGCCATCACGTGCAGCAAATTTGTCTTTCGCCAACTTTTTAGGTCATGTTCTCGTAAATCTCGGCAATAAAACACCCATTTGTAATGACTTCCGAGTGGAGTTGGAACGCTGTGATTTGTTTTCTCAATAGTTCTGCGGGTACTATTTTATTTGGAAGGATTATATTTCATGTGGTGGGGGGTTTTCTTTTTTATCGCTACTTCCCTTACAAATCGCCTCGATATAGAACGCCACAGCTGGCCTATTTCCTATTTTGGTCTTTATTAACAACCCATCAAAATTAAAAAAAAAAATCAATTGACAAAATGTCATCCACATACTATGATACAAATTACAAACTACCCATATTCGGCTCACTGTTGACCACGAGTCTCCTCTCAGGATGAGACGGGTAAGGCCTTAGTCCACCACGCTGTGCGGATTGGAAGACTTCATACTCCTAGCGAATAAAGAAAATTCTTAGGTATGCAGGTTTCCTCACGACATTTTTACTTCACCGTTTGAGACACGTTATATTTAACTTCTTAAAATGCACACAACTGAAAAGTTGTAGGTGCAAGCCCCGGACTGTATAAGTACTTACGCCCCCCAGAGAGGCATAAGGCAGAGGTCATATCCACTGGGCTTTTACGTCTTAATTATCTGGCACATTAGCCCTTTTAATGGGCAGATAATATTGATAACTATAAATTACTAACCACAGTACAGAATAAGTTAAGCGTCAACTGAGGAAGCTAGCGCACAGCAAAGCCTCGTACAAAATTGGCCAGGCATGGCATTTAACGCAGAAATAGGACGTCAGGGCGGGCTTAGTACGTGCTACACTGTAATTCCGAAATGTGTGCTCTTCATTATTCAAATAAAAACAGTACCTTCATTTTCAAAAAGAAAACTAAAATTTATCTAGACTACTCGCTTTGCTAGATCTAAATTACTATATGGAGGTAATAAATATTTTTACTCAAAAAACTACTAGACTCATATCGATTTGATATTTTTTTTACTATTAGAAAGCGTCTCTAAGTAACATAAGGCTGTATTTTCTCCCCGTTATCTCTCGGGGGCAGGGCGTGTGCTAGCACATTAATCTTAATTTTTCCATGTATGAAGAAGAATCGATTGTTAATAAGTGTTCATGAAATACTTAAATGTAGTTTTTTCTATTCTCATTTAGTAATCTACTCAATATAAAACCTTAAAACATATCACAGATATGCATTCCTGTCGTTTGTTAATGTTCATTACCACAATGGTAAACCGTGCTACAATGATTTTTTTTTAATTTTTAAAAGATAGTTCCATGGCATTGGCTACAAAAATTCAGCACCTCCGCATTGCACAAAAATCACTATTGTTACAATCATCATTACATGACTGTTGCATAATTATCTATCTAATAAATTAGATTAAAAATGATATAAGTGAAGTATTTTTTCCACTTAGGTAGATACAAACCTATATTATGTAAATAAAGATACTCTTATACGCAAAAAAGGAAGCATCACTTGAAGAAAATCATTATTTAAGCGGAGAATGCTCTACTTTATTAAAGAAAAATCCCTCGGCGTTTGTTCCGACGCGGCCAGACGTCTCGGAACAATTTTTGAAACAATCCACCACAATTCCTCATCAAGTTTTCGTCGCGGGTCAGATTATCTTGAAAAGCCTTTATTGTAATAATGAGGACTCGAATCAGTTTTCTTTTTGTATCGCGGCTTATGTTTTAAATAGGAACACTCTTCCGCGAAATGAGAATTATAGAATTTTTGTTCATTTTCATCATTTACTTTAGTTCACGGAATAAGATAGCCTGTAGTGGTATTTGGGGGTTTATAATGAAGACAGATCAAGATTATGGACCAATGGCTAGATTATGAATAGGTCCACTCTGCATTTCCGAAGTTTAATTAAAGAATTGTATTTTTTTTTTCTTTAATTTTATATTTTTACGTATTTGTAGGTACGCAGATGGAATTATGCGTTTGGGGTGAGTTAATGAAGTGCTAAAAGTGCCACTTGTATAACATAGGGCACCCAACTCTGTCGTAACTTGTAAGTCTACAGTTCATTTCATGTAGGATGGTGCGGGTGACAGTTCGTTTCACTCTTGAAAGTTTAACTATAATAGTACGTATTATGAACGTCATACAGTCGACTGGCGACTGTCACTAACTGAAAATAACTTTACTTTTGCCATTTATGCAATGGTCTAGAATAGTATAAAGCTGGTCACCAAATCCAAAAATGGGCAAATTCAACAACAATTAATGTGTTGTATATACGCCTACACATTTTACCAGTGCCAGCAGCAAACATGTTGGAGGAAGCAAATCTAGATCTACAGATTATGGAAAATTTAATGTTTATTTTTATATAAATTCCAAAAGTAATAACAATTAATTAAAACCACTCACAAAAGTTGTATTGTGGCACAAATATCTGACGAAACAAATAAAAGCCCAAAGGAAAACATTTAAAGGTTTGATTTATTTGATCCCTTTCACCGCGGAACGAATTGGAAAAAAAGCATCAGCTCTGTGAGACCGCTGATACTCACCGCTGGGAACAGACAGCTTTTAATTAAAAAAAAAAAAAGTTTAGAAAACGGTCCTTTATTCGCAATAATATACGGCTGAATGAGTTTTTACGATTGGAATTGCGCTGAAAATATGAAACAGTGGGCGCTGTAGGCAAATACAATAAGGAAGTTAATGAATCACAGTTCTAGGTAAATACATTAGATACTAAATTAATTTTTATCTTCCAAATTATATTGTATGATAGTACCTATATATAAATAACATGAATAGTTAAAAAAACTAAAAAACACCATATTGGATTTAAGTCACGTGACTATTTTTTTTGTTTCCAAACAGCAAACCCTTTCATTTGATATCCATATCATAGAGGTGGATTTCAAACAGTCAGTCTGCCATCTTGGGAAGGCCGCTATATTGGATTTGTAATGACGTTTCTTAGCTAGTCATGTATTGTTATCAGAACTCAGAGCATGTGCAAAATTTCATCCTAATCATAGTTAGTAGTTACATAGTTTACATAAAAGTGCATACAAGTTAACATACAAGTGAAGCTAATATAAGCGTGTTAAAAAAGAAAACTTCAAATGTGCTAAGCGCGAAAGGTCTGCTAGCAATTCAGTTAGTAAGGCACAAGAACGGTTTATAAGGTGAGAAAAAACATAGAAATTGTGTGTAGTTAAAATAAAACTTTTTTTTCCATACCACCCACAGTTTTGAAAGAACGAAGTCTGTGGGTCAGGACATGTTAGTAGGTATAGAAAAATGGTAAATGACCACTGCAGATATCCCTCTTATCCCACTCCAGGCCTCTACATCTGAGTGCTTAAATGATAGTAGTTTCACGAGATCTCAAAATGCTCCAACAAGCATGTGAAACTGAGTGCTTGTGAGACAAGATTGATGTGTTTAGAATTGATATTTAATTGCTACTGAACATTGCTTATGATAGTGTCGGCATATCACATTCGTATAATTAATCACACGAACAAAACATTATTTATGTGTAACTAAATATAAAGTAAGTATTAACGCTGTATCTGATTTGTTTGCTGAAATATCATTATCATTAATTAGTATCTAGAAGTCTATAAGAAATTAGTCACACTGGTCTTACGTTTTAGCTTTGTCTCCAAGTGAAAAAGTGAGGAGATTTGCAGAAGAACCAACATCACCGACAAAGTTCAATGAGTTGCGTAGCTGATGTGGTAATGTGCATTGTGCATATAGTTCAAAGAGTTTATGGACATCTAGGTCTTAAGGTTCTGGAATGGTAACCCTGCACCAAAAAGCCCAGTGTTAGCCGACCCCACAAGGTAAACCGATGACATGAAGCTGGTAACGGGGAGCCGCTAGATCTATACAAGTCCTTGCATATGTCCAGCGAAGGACGTCCATCGGCTGATTATGATGAAGTTGATAATGTTAGCTAATAGCTATTGATAAAAATATTTTTGAGCGTATATTTGCTGTCATTTCTTTAATGATCAAAAGCCTGTGAAGATTTCGTGGTTTTATAAAAGCTAAATGTTTTTAAATGCCTACCCTCACTTTACGTACAAATTATATAAAATAGAAAATTCACTAAACCTGGTTCGTAATGAATACTCAGATAGCCAGTAGGTTTTTGCAATTGTGCACGCCATTCAGGGGTAACGCTTCTATTATCAAAACCATTATTATTACAGTATTTTGTTAATCTTTTTTTTTCGTTTCTAATTCTGAAAAATTCTTTGTTAGTGAGATTAGAATGAGATTAACAAATTCGCAACAATACAATAATTGCTGCGCAATTTCCTCACTAATCCGCCGAAGATAGCCGGAATCAACCGATCGTGTAATGACCGCTGTTGCCAACACCGGATCGGCTTAACCGGCATTTGCATTGGAAATACTTAGGTTAGTAACTTTTGTCCATGCTAACTGCCCGATACTAGCAGGAATCGTAAATAAATCTGTCTATCACAAAAACATTCAATTTTAAACCTTATGTACCTAAAAAATGGATCAGTTTTCCAATGGTATGAATTCTAAATGCTTGCCAAATCTTGTTATGAATTTGCATCTTGTATAGTTAGATTTAAGGCATTATATCGGTTGATAGAGCAGTGTTGTGCAGCTCAAAGTTTATTTTAACCTACGGAATTGTAATTCCGTGCCAAATCATCGGTTAGATGTAAATGTGGGCACTAAACGGTTTGTTAGAGAACTGTTGGGTGTCGGGAAAAGTTTTGGTTACTTCCGGGAACAGTTGTTTTAATATTTAGTTCTGGTTTCGTTATTTTCATACAACTATGAACTAATTTGAATAAAATGTATACAAGCTTGTGTGTGTATTAATTTATACAAGTTGTGTAGTTTTTGCAATTGATATCAACTAGGGATCCGATTTGAAGCAATTTCGTTTAGTACAGTTCAGTCTATGGGAAGACATCAAAGTAAATTTTAACATTTACTTCAGACATTTAAACACAGATAAAGGCGCGTATTAAAATTAGATTTCCAGACTCCACGGATAATTGGGCTTATTTGGAGGGGAAATAGAATATGATCTAGTTATGTATACTAATATTATAAAGAGGAAAGATTTGATTGTTTGTTTGTATGATTTGAATAGGCTCTGGAACTACTGAACCGATTTGAAAAATTATTTCACTGTTGGGAAGCTACACTATCCCGAGTGCTATAGGATATATTTTATCCCCGTATTCCTACGGGAACGGTAACCACTCAGGTAAAACCGCACGGCAACTGCTATTATTCAATATAATTAATCAGCCAGTGATGGAGCGAGCTAATCTGCAAATATCATATCAGAAATAAGGAAATTCACAGAAGAACTAAAGCTATCGACATTAACAAGTCGCTAAGCTGAAGTGGCAATGGGCGGGGCACATAGTTCGGAGAGCCGTTGGACAATGGGGTCCCATCAAGCTACTAGCGACCCCGCACCATAAGCCCAACGCTTTTCGTCCCTCTACTAAGTGAACCGACGACATCAAACGTTTTGAAGGAGCCGTTGGATGCGAGTGGATCAAAACCATGGTATTCAAAAGTCCTTCTAGGAGGATCAAGGGCTATGTCCAGAAGTAGACATTGGTTAGCTGATAATGATGATGATGATGATAATGATGATGTTGATAATGATGAAGATAATGAGTTAGTTAATTTAAAGTTTAAAAAATTATAAAAATGTCTTCGGCAAATCTATGATAACATGAATCTCATGTATGAAACAACTTTCATTGTGAAATCGATCTACAGAAGGTACGTTAAACTACGTGGCTCTGATAATATAATTCAGGATACCAGTAATCCTATGAAATCTAAATTAATATGCTGATTAAAATTATTAGAGGCGATAGTTATCAAATTGCAATTTATATTAAAATGACATTCGAAATAACTAAACGAAAATGTTTTAAAGCGATTTCATTGGTAAGCAATCAAAAACTCGAAATAAAACTTGGATGAATAGAGAAAATTTATTGAGCCAAAGGAATAATAAAGGTATTAAAAAGCAAAATAGAGTTTCGACCGAAGTAGACAACGCTGGAAAAAACTGATTGAATCCCAAATTTGCTCCAAACTTTACTTACAACGTACGATATTTTAAAAAAAACGAAATAACAATTTATTTTAAATTATAACAAGGTGGTGGTGGGATAGTACTTTTATATTATGACGACTTAATCGCGTAACTTTGTTCGCCTATAATTCAGATTTTCACAAATACTGCGGGAAACATTGCCGATCCCGGGGGAATACCTGGATATGATAGTATTTATGTTGGTTAATTAAGAAACAACTAGAAGATAAACTTCTAGTTGTTTCTTAATTACTTATAGTTATTAAGACAAACAAAAACAAACAAAGTAAAATACAAACAAACTCTTATCTGTCTGTCTGTTAGTGTAACCACTGGAACGGTAAAAACCAAATTTAGTGGGACCTTCACTGGAAGATAGAGTTATTGAACGACATATAGGCTAGGAATATGCATTTATAACATACAACATATGGCTTAGTCCCGGAAAAATGTATGGGTCCCGATAATTTGTAGCAATCTGATTGTCACGCAGACGAAATTACAATATTTATATACGCTATAAATAAAGTTTTACGCTGGTTGAAGTTTACTTTTGCAAGGAAATTAGATAAATCTAATTAAATAAAGCAAAAGTAAACTTCAACCAGCGTAAAACTTTATTAATATTAGTAATAACTTACTAAATGGTATTATTTAAAACTTAATGTTATTACCATAATAAAGAAAATCGTGTCGTACGTATTAAAGGCTAAATGAATGTGAATGTTACTACTGCGTAATTTGCATTTTGCTAAAATCATTTCGAATCGCGAAGGAATCGAAAACTTTGGAAACGTTCCAGCCTTTATTATTTCCATTTCACTGTGTTATAACGCGTTAACTGAATACAGAACAAGATAATTAATAACACTGTCTATCTACTAGGTAATATCTTATAGCTTACGATTTGTATTTTAAGAAGATTGCTAAAGAATTCAATTTCTTACCTGAATTTAAATAAATTAACAAATTCTCATTCTGGAAATATTAATTACGATTTCTTAGCCCAGGAAAGGGAAGTTAGTTTGTAACACCCTCGTATAGTTGTTGGTTCAGGGTATTATAAATAATTAGATCATCATCATCGCCATCGTCATCATCATCATCATCAATATCATCAATATCATCATCATCATCATCATCATCATCATCATCATCATCATCATCATCATCATCATCAATATCATCATCATCATCATAATTATCAGCCGATGGACATTCACTAAAGAACATAAGAGTAGATCTACCGTAAAGACTTCCAAACAACACGGTCATGAGCTTTAGATAGTGATCGTCAAATAATCAAATATTAAGCCTAAACTTTACATCCCCTCTGTCTTTAAGGAGGGAGGCCTGCCCTGCAATGGACCATTCTAATAGGCTGTTAATGATGAAATCTTAATAATTTTATGTTTAATTTTCAAAATGTCTTAAATGAATTTGATCTGTTATAGTTTTATTATAAGTATCTATAGATATCGTAAAATTTCTTATACAGATATATTTTATTTTAGCTGTCTTTTGGAAAGTTATTGGTCAACATGTTCATGAGATAAATTAGCTAATAATGGGAAAACAAGGAAGCTTCATTTAATAAGTTCAGAGTCAGTGGACGATAGAGGAAACTATGCTCTGAGTGATATACGTGATGGAATCAGAAATGAGTAAAATATAAAAGAAGAAGAAGAAATACTTTATTGCAAACAAAAATACAATTATAAAATAAAACAATGAAAAGATAAATTAAACTTAGCATGCAAAGGCGGCTTTATTACTAAAAGTAATCTCTACCAGGCAACCCCTGACGAGAGAACTTGCGAAGAAAGAGCGGGAAGGTGCAATACAATATAAATGCATATATATAAAATTACCAACATACTCAACGAGTCACGAAAGGTGAATCGTCAATGTCAGTGCCACATAGTCCAAAAATCCAATAGACTTTGGAATTCCAAAGTGTTGGTACGACGACCCAGTACTGGAAAGCTCTGTGTTAGTCGACCAAACGTCTGTTCGAAGAACACTTGTGAACAGGGGTATGGTTTACGATTACTGATGATTTTCATTGATCCATTGTTAATAAACGCATACTGTATTTCAACCGAGATATCTGTAAAGTACTATCTTTTGTCGTTACCTAGTATTCAAGGATTTACCGATTTCTGTTTACGAGTATTTGATCAAAAACCTGTGAAGGCTAGAGCTTGGTTATTATAAAAGCTGAAAGGCAACAATGGACCGGTGCTATGAAGCTTAGAAAGGAGTAGTTTTCTGTCCGTATTTTTTTATTATTCGAGCATCACGCTGAAACTACTGAATAAATTCAAATGAAACTTGGCACGGTTTAAGACCATAATACGTAGAAGGTTATAGCATACTTTTTAATGCGAAAATATAATTAGAAGGGGGTAAAATAGGGGTTGAAAGTTTGTATAGAAAGTCCATCATTTTTAGAGTTAGTTAAGGAGCTAACTCATATTTAAGGGCCTGTATGAGTTTGAAACTAGTCGGGAGTATTCCGACGTTGTATCACGTGAGTTTTAGCCGTGTTATAACACATTAATATGAATAACGCTCACGATGGTTTAAATTCTAAAAAAGGGATAAACAATCTATAAAAGTTTAAAAAGTAAAAAAAAAACCCACCGCATTATATTTTGTATGATAAAATAAATCGGATAGCTACGCGGATAAGATAGGTACAATAAATTAATATTTTTGTTACAATATGACACCGCTCCAGTGCTATTTATCACATGTCCGCCCGATAACCGCGCAAACACTTCCTCTGGGATATCGGTGCGTTCCGCCCGCGCTGCTAGCTGATTACGTTATTTTTAACACTATAAAACACTATTATTTTCAAACGGAATCATAATAAAAACAATGAGTATATAAATAACAAGTACAATTTTGAAAATTTCTTGTCATTCATGAATATTAGCTAGAATGACTTTTATTAAATAATTAGAATCGAACGTCAATATCTTCTTTTCTCAATATAAAACGCCAATTCGGGTCGATATAACGGGACTAAAACTCATCAGTAAACGAATCTGACTCGCGGGTCGGTTTTATTACTATAATATTAATTCTGGTTTACATTGACGGAGGAGGTCGCACAAAAATAATAATAAAATTAATTCTTTGGTGTAATTTTTTATGTACCGTAGTTTAATCCAGAGATTAGCTCTACAATCTCACAAACTTTACCTCGTAATAATATTACTAGCAGATCCTAGCGGATTCACCTACGTAATTCCTAGTCCCATTGGAATATGGGGTTAAAATATAGCTACTTCCTGATAATGTGCCTTCTATTGGTAAAAGAATTTTGGAAATGGGTTCTGCAGATACAAATATTACCCCCTTACTCACACACCTTACCGCTTAATAATATTACTAGCAAAACCTCGCGGATTCACCTACGTAGTTTCCAGTCCTTTGGGAATACCGGGTTAAAATAAAGTCTATATTTCTCCGTGATAATGTATCTTCCTATTGGTAAAAGGATTTTCAAAATCGGTTCAGCAGATACAGATATTACCCGCCCCTAAAATATCACAAACTTTACCTCTTTATACCTTATTACAAGTACACACCGGTGCCAGTGCTTGAGCGCGGCGGAGCCACACTCCGACTATTGGACCGGTCCATCATCACGGACAGGACTATTCTTGTGAATAAGCCTGATATCGTGGTGCTGGACCGGGCACAGTCGAGGGTGTTTTTATATATATATATATTTATTTTGTACCGGGCGTGAGAATAAAATTTATCGAAATAATAATAATAGTACTACTGTCCGTACAGTTGTAACGCACACATCTTTCATGTCCGTAGCGCGGGTGCACGTATTTCTGAACTAATAATTCCACTGCACAGTGGCTTTAATTACGACTGTAGTATTTAAAAAAAAAGGAAAAACATTTTCGCTTGATACTGTGTTTTGTGTTTATGTAGTGGAAATGAGGACATTACAGATTTACTGCGTTATATGGATTGTCATGGGACTTGTGTCGGCGCAAATGGAACATTTTAATTTTACGTATGCAAGTAAGTAAATATCAATACCACTAACTTGGAATTTATTGTACCATTACCGCGGCCTCCGTGGTGCAGTGGTATGCACGGTGGATTTACAAGGTTTACAAGGGTTTGAGGTTTTTTCAATCAGTCTAAGTCTGGCTGGTGGAAGCTCCGGCTGTGGCTTGTTACCACCCTGTCAGAAAAGATGTACCGCCAAGCGATTTAGCGTTCCGGTACGATGTTGTGTAGAAACCGAAAGGGGTATGGATTTTCATCCTTCTACAAAAAAATTCCATCTTTCTCAGGTAAGATTGTAGTCAAGGGCTAACTTGTAAAGAATAAATAGTAATAATACTTCTGATGGTTTCTACGCGTGCGTACCGGAACGCTTAATCGCTTTATGGCACACTCTACCGCTTTCTCTATCTTCTCAATTCTTTACAATAGCTTAGCTCTGCTCTGATGGTATTTTAATCGGAGTTAATTACTACAGGCAACCACGTGAGCCGTGATAGCCCAGTGGATCCCTCTACCTCCGATACCGGAGGGTATTGGTTCGAATCTGGTCAGAGGCATGCACCTCCAAATTTTCTTAAATTCTCTGCGTGTGTGAAGTCTGCCAATCCGCATTGGGCCAGCGTGGTGGACTATTGGCCTAACCCCTCTCATTTTGAGAGGAGACTCGAACTAAACAGTGAGCCGAATATGGGTTGATAATGATGAAAGACAATGGTACTATCATTGTCTTTGCCTGTAGATATCATAAATATAAAAGGAGAAACTCACAACTTTTTATTATGAACCAAAAAAGCAATTTCGTTTGGTGAGGTTTTAAGAAAATTAGAAAAGAACAGATTTGAAATGTATTGCTAAATTGTGATAAAATTTATTTGCGTACTATTAAATCCATTCAAAATTGATAAAAAATCACACCAATTGAATATTGCAGTTGTAAAATAATATTCGTTTAAAATTTAACTGCCATTGTAGGTACCAAATTAAATTTAAATCAATCGTATAAAAACAATTCAATTTTCGCCAATGAAAAATGCAGTGAATTTATGTTAGTGTGAACGGTACGAGTTTCGGACGCCGGCGCAATTGTGATTCGCCAGTCGGGATCGTAATGACAGCAAAGGCTATGTATGGAGTACAATTTTTATGTCTCAGTCGAATTAATAGCTAAAGATTGTTGCGATATTTCAGTAGACCCATAAGCTTGGGCAATCTAAACATACTTTTTTTTTAAATCGCTTGAAAATATACATTTTCATAGGTATTTATATTTTTAACCCCCGGCGCAAAAATAGGGGTGTTATCAGATCTTAAACTATCTGTCTGTCTGTGACACCATAGCGCCCGAACTCATGAAGCGATTTCAATTTAGTTTTTTTTGTAATAAAGGTGCTTTATACGCGAGTGTTTTTAAACATGTTTGATGAAAATCGGTTGAGTCGTTTAAAAGTTGGGGGGGGGGGGGGGGGGGTTTAAAGTGGGGAAGAATAACTGAATGTCTGCAAAATATACTCGAGTGCGGTCTCAAATGAAAGCGCACTAGAAATAAAATTTTAGAAATTTTCAATTTTAAGTTTTGTCTATCTTATTGATTATTTTTGTAACAAAATATTTATCTGTTATCGGTTTTACAACCCCGATTTTAAAACTACAAAAACTTGGTCGATAGTTCGCTACTAGATGTTGTTCTGAAGTCAACGAGATATTTTAAACATCAATGTTTGTTACAGCTGTAGTAATGATTTCATATTAAATGATTTCATAATAAAAAAGTTACATCTCGATCCCGATTGGTCAATCACAATTGCACTACAAACTTTTTAAGAGTGGGAAACTTTGTAAGTTCAGAGTCTTGGAATGGAGCAGTTAGCATTTGGGATTCGCGCGATCACTTGGATCGTTTCAATTATTCAAATTAATGGCTGATCATTGCGAAGGAGAGAGATCGAGTAAATGGTCGTAACTTGTTAGTTGAAATCTTGCAGATTCGCACACGTGTTCTAATTGTCCCCTTATAAGAAGAAATACAAAACAAAAGATTGTTTAGGAACAATAGCAAAAAATATCTATTTGTCATACTCGACTCGATTCGACTCATGTTATAATCACGAATTTGGTAGGGATGGCTCTGAGGTGACGAACGAAAGAAAAAATCTATATGCATTTAGAAACATGATCTAACTATAATTCCATCAGCGCTTTAATACGAAAACAGTTAATTTTACAGAAAAACTGCAAGAAACATTTTTTGTAGACAATTTCATGAGGAATAATTTTTATAATGACCTCTATTGCCTCCTCCGAGCAAAATATTTGCGAAAAACTGATTTTCGTGACCTTTGTAACTTTTTTAGCCGGCACGATATCGATGTCGATTTTTCACATCTTCATAATAACACCGTAATAAAGGTGAATACAAAAATTCAGCTCACTAGGAATTTTTCCCTAGATTGGGGTTTAAAATGCCTAAAATTACTGGACTATTAGTATCTATTCCGCGTAAAGTAATGTCGGTAGTTATTTGGTTTGAATTATTTTGCAAAGTTAGCTCTTGAATCTTGTCTCGCTTGATGTTAAATGTGCCATTCCAAGAAATAAGAATTTTGGAACCTAAATAAAATAAATATATAATAAAATACCTAAATAAAATCGAAATGTCTGCGATTACAAGATAACTGTGTTTTCTCAAGTGCTTATAGTTATTTAAATACTAAAACTCAGTCAAGCCTTTTTTTTAGTACTTGCCTCTCTGTCTGTCTGTTTGTCCGGGCCAATTTCCGGAACAGTATATTTTAACTGAAATTTTACTAGTAGGTAGAGGAAGTTATTGAGCAACATATAAGCTATTTTTATCCCGAAAAAATCCATAGCCTCCGGGGGATTTGTGAAAAACGTGAACGAAAGTGTGGACGTCCGTCGATATAACTTTAATCGTATCGTAATTTTAATTTTAAGTTTTCGACTATTATTACCACCATTAGATTAAATTAAATTATGACATAACTTGACATTTCAAAAGTACTTGTAAATTAAGCGTAATTGAAATAAGTAAATTTTGAATTTGAATAAAAAAAAGACACATGAAACCAGTTGATAACTTCTTCCTATAAAGTAGTCATTGTGAATAGTAACAAATGCTTTCTATATACACCTTTTAGTGGCATCGCTATGTAAGGAGCATGTCTGTAAGCACGGTTACAGTTACGAAGTTTTCTACGAAGTGAACGCTGAAGACAGGAAGGTAGTACGGTCAGATCCCAGCGTAGTCTACGAGATGCATATCGCTATAATGGCGGCGAGTAACGGACACATACTCCTGTCTACTGTACCCAAGCCAGATACAAGCGATCCTGTTTATGAAATTGGTAAGTGGATGTTAGATTTTATCATCATCATCAAGTCAGCCGATGGACATCCACTGCAGGACATAGGCCTTTTGTAGGGACGTCCAAACATCACGATACTGAGCTGCCTGCATCCAGCGAATCCCTGCGACTCGCTTGATGTCGTCAGTCCACCTGGTGAGGGGACGACCAACACTGCACTTACTAGTGCGGGGTCGCCATCCCAGCACTTTGGAACCACCATCGGCTCTTCGAACTATGTGCCCCACCCATTGCCACTTCAGCTTCGAAACTCGTTTGTGATCAATCAGATGGCTCACGGGTCTAAATATCAACAAATCAGGTACTTACTCGTACCTACAACCGATGCTCGTCGAAACGGCGGAATACATGTTTAGATTTTATGAATATACTAAATTGCACTATAGTTAAAGCAGCCCTTATACTGAATTGAATTAATTATGTATTTCCACCGCCTTTAAATTGATCAGTAGGTAAAAAATACTATTACATTACTTATTGCTTTTTAGTTACGTGGGCCGTTTTTAAAGACGGTTACATTTTTTCAACTGAATTTTACATATTTAACCGAAATAGTTTCCTTCGATGACACAGATTCTCACTTTAATAAACACATAACTTGATAATTGATTGATGATGAATGATTTAAACACATAACTTGACAACTTTATGTTGTTATAAAGTTGTCAAATTCTAAATTGGAATTAACATAAATCAATAAAATTTTGATATTTTCAGTTGTTGGAGGAGGTGGTAACAGATTCACCGAACTTCGTGCAAACCTCAAAAGAAATGCCAAAGCATCAGCAAAGACATTACAAATTTTATCATCCGTTGATTTTAGGGCATTTTATATTAAAATTACAGAAGGTAACAGATATATTCATTTGGCAAAATTTTATGTTACTTTTTTGGTTTTTAACATTTTTTTGCATTATACTTTATTTTTAGATGGACTTATTGAATTCGGAATAGAGGGTGATGCTTTACCAATACTGAGCTATCAGGATATGAATCCGATTACCGTGAGATATTTCAGTTTTGCAGCCTGGTCTGGTGTAGAAGCGAAATTTCTATACGATTGTCCTATACCATCGGCTAATGGGAAAGAAGGGACGAGTAAGTATTAGGTCCTTTCATATGAAATTGGTCTTTTGTAAGGGAGGGACATAAAGTGTTTTTTTAATACAATATTACAAACATACACACACCCAATATTAATCCGTCGAGCCGTTTCTGCAGCACTGACACGATGGAAATCGTACTCGTAAACGCGATATTTCAAGTTTCCCCAAAAAAGGAAAAAAAGACTGAATTGAAAAAAATTTAAGAAATTAAATATCACGTGTCTCAATTGGTGAAGGAAAATATCGTGAGGAAACCTGCATACCAGAGAATTATCTTAATTCTCTGCGTGTGTGAAGTTTGCCAATCCGCATTGGACCAGCGTGGTGGACTAATAGCCTTACTCCTCTCATTCTGAGAGGAGACGCGAGCTCAGCAATGAGCCGAATACGGGTTGATGACGACAATATTGAAAGGCTGAGCATCGTGGTCTCCTATAACGAGGAATGTTATAGGAGTCCACGCTGCTCCCATTGGTGAACTGAGACTTCTTTATAGATGTCAACGAGAAATATTGTAAAAACCGTTAGATTATAATATATCTCGCGAAATTGTGAACTGTCGATAGATTGTGAATAGCAACATACCGCTTAAAATTTAACGTGTTATTATTCATTATATTGACCGGATTTTTCATTTTTTTTATTTATACGTTCACTAATAAAAAATATCTAACCTAACCTAACCATTTGTTTCTAAGCCACTCAAGTTCCGGTTCCTAAGAGTATTTATGGAGTTCACAATCTATCGACAGTTCACAATCTCGCTAGATATATTATTAACTAACGGTATTTACAATTTTACGGTGACAAGGATACTTTCAGCCCTTAGTTGAAAAATTGTTACACTACCAGTCAGAATATAAAAATCTGATAGTGATCGTTAAAGAATTTGACATTATCACCCTAAGACCAACCCGCATTAGAGCATCCCGTCATTTGATGAGGGAGGCGTGGTCAGTTGAAATATGCTAATACGATTACTATACTATAAAATAATGTCTCTCTCTCTCTCAAGTTCCAGTAACACCCGATTCAAAAGCAGTGGAACCAAAATTGTCAAACTCAGAGAAATTGCAGAGAACTCTGTTACTAGGCAAAGACCCTGGTATGCCGCCAGGACCTGACGTCAATGTCGACCTGGGTGTAAGAGTTGTCAGTGTAACGTATGATGCGTATACTTCAAAATTGACTACTGGGCTTTCCATTATTAGGGTAAATATATAATCAATTTTTACTTTATAATAGCCGAGCTCTGCGACTTAACGCGTATATCGAATCCTCCATTCCTGTGACAATATTGGGATAAAAGTCTTTACGCTGTATCTATCTTAATGTCTTTCATCCAATTTTGTTCAGCCGTTGAATTGTGATTTAGAAACAAATAACCACCAAATTGCCGTTGAGTTTTCTGAAAAATATCCGATTTTCTGTCTAATTTTTTGTTCCGTAAGAATACAAAGATGAATGTTCTAAATTTTAAGTAGTTCTCAAGTTATGGCATGGCATATGGCATCGCCAATGGAAATAGCCTGCCCATTCTTTTTTATTTCGGTCTCATTTGGCTGATTTTTATGCCCAGGAAAGATAACTTGGATGAAATGTTCTTATTTTTTGAATGAAATGTTTTGCGTTTATATGTTTTTAGTTTAGATTTTTGTATTGAAATAGTTTTTACTTCATTTACAGAAGTGGACTGATGACAGCTTGGCATGGAATCCAAATAAATTCAATGGAATAGACCGGCTCACATTTAGACAAGGACAAATATGGAGTCCACAATTGACTGTTTTCAAGTATGCTACGTATTTTTATTGTAAAACATTCATATTTATATTTATTATCTAATGTACATATAAGTTTAAATCTATCTTTAATCCGTTATCAATTAAAAAATTCAATACCAAATACTTCATCAAAGCTTGTTTTAACGCTCTACTACAGTGCCAGGTCTGCCTGTAGGCGTCATCTGATGATAATGTTACTTTTTTATGATCACATAGACGATTGGGACCGAAGGCTTAACATGCTCTCCGGGTCACAGGGGTTGCACCATCAACTTCCTCACTCCAGGCTAAAAACTTTTACTGACAATTTGTTAAAATAAATAAAAGAAGGAATATTTCTTATCTCACCCGAAGATTAGAAACCATGACTTCGTGTTTCCAAGCCATACAGATAACCACAAGGACCAACCATTTACTATATTTATAGATTGTAAATAAATAAAGATAACATTTTATATTTTCAGTACGGATAGCCAAAACATGTTAGACGACAGAAATCCCGAATTGATATCAATGGATAACAGTGGCACAGCAATCCTACATATGAGGACTACTACAGACACTTGGTGCTTCGATTATGAGAACACTGTCACAAAGTATGACATATTCTACTAATATGAATGTCTATTGAATAATAAAAATAATAACCACAATTAATTACTATTGGCTTTTGCATTTAATCAGGTGGCCACGAGACAAATACATCTGCGCTATAGTTATTGAACTTTGGGAAGTACATGAAATAGTAACCCTAAATGTACTCCATCCTTCAACAAGCTATGAACTAGAAATTGTGAGTTACTTGTAATTAATTTTGATTGTATACGATTATCAGTTTATAATGGTTTCTATAGTCGGAGGATTACTGTCACTGAAATGTCATTTTACTAGTAAAATAACATTACAGTGACAGTTGCACTTGTCATTTTACTGACTGGAATTATAAATCTTACTATACTACAAGCTTCAAATATTTTTTTAATAAGAATACGAAAATAACGTACAATATACTCGTTCTCTGAAACTATATTAGGCTCCATGAATCACATCAATTGTAATTGCCTTAATAAATATTATATTGTACGTTGTTAAGAACTTCAGATTACAAACAATCGTTTGAATAACATGACCATATTTTTATGCTAATGACTCACAAAAATCAACAGATAATTATATTGGGCATAATACCCAAAGAAAAATAGAAACAGATAACGTTAAACCACTTACAGTTTCTTTGTTTGGTCATTTAGATTGACGGAATTGAGGAAGATATACAAAATGCTTGGGAGGTGTCAACTACGCAAGCTATCGTAGATGTGTTGTCGTGGAAGAAGAACTACGCTTCTAATGATAATTTCACACATCAAAGTGATCGACTTGTAATTACCGTTAACTTACAACGACGAGCTACCGTTTATAATATTGTATTTTATACTCCTTTACTAGGTAAGCGTTAGAACCAAATGTTTATATAAATCTTATTATTTAAAATATTATTAACGTACAAGTTGTGAAGTCTGGGAGAAATCAGTGCTCCTTGTTTAACTCCATATTTAAAAATAGAAATATTTGAATCATAATTCAGGTATTTACTATTAATAATAATTATTTATATCATAATTCCTGCAAGTTTTTTAGCTATAAATTTGTTTTCAGTTCTTGTTACATTTGTGCTGCTTTCGTTTTGGAGTGAACCTTTAAGTATGAAGCGGGTTTGGTTCTACGCCGGTTGCAGCGTTGTTATATGCATGGGCCTATGTTATATCGACGTTTTAGTTCCATGCCATACCATCCCCTCCATATGTAAGCACTTTTTTAAAAAATTTGATAATCTAATTTAAATTAATACTTCTAATAATGTACTTCTTTACAGTGATCCTTTACGTAGTAATTTTGTTTGGAGTTCTTTTGGCTATGTTGATTCAATTAGTGCTAAAGACGTCGGTAACCAAAACCTTATGCAAGACGACTCTCATTCAAACCATGTTAACTTCACACTACTTTAGAAGCTTATTTTGTTTGGCGCCATTGAAGGTAATGAATACTGTTATTACTATGGATACAAAAACAATGACCAGAATATACTTCATAATATACAGAATACTTTTAATAATAAATTAAATATTTGAACCTCTTTTAAGTATATTTAGGTCACAACATTAAGTTTTTTATAATAGAATTGCTGAAGTAGTTGAATTTCGAGTAATTTATCGTATTTTAAAAAATGTTATGTTTTCAATAAAGAAGATACAATTGTATATTTAATTTATTTTTAACTTAGAACTTTAACTGTTTTATCCTTTTGTTTAGGTATGTCATATATACGAAAGTGTAAATGATGGCTATGACTCTGAAGTTGTAGAACCTCCAAGAAATGGTAATGTTGAAGAAATGGAACGTGAAAAGGACGACTATAATGAATGTAACGATCTAGCTGAGGCCATTGATAAATCTATGTTTGTGATCTACTCCCTAACATTTGCAATTATGCTTGCAATGCATTTTTAATGATTGTGTTATATTTGTTATTACATTATTTGTAAATAGAATTTGAGTATGAAATATTAAGGAATAATAATTTGTTTATTTATTTCAAATGTATTTTTTTTCTATAAACCCATAGCAAGATTTAATTGATTTTTTTAGGAAATAACAAACATTTGCAGTTTGATGTATAATTTTATACAAGTACAGTTTATATTATATAAACACAAATAACAATCAACACAAAATTACTTTCTGCTTTATTTTACTATACTAAAGATTTTCAAAATTTGACCTTAATGTGCATAATATATAAACTTCACGCAAGGGGACAAAAAAAAGTTATCTAATCAAGTTACTTCATTATCTCTATTATCAAATATATCAGATTTGAATATAGTGTAGCGGGAACTAAAACTGTAAGTGGATAAATTCTCAACATTAAATTAATTACCGTTAAAAGTTTTTAACGGACAAGATCTTTTTCCAGACCAGTGGTCGCTTTGAAGTTTTAAAGGCTATAACGAGTTAATGCGATCAAAGCTAAATTAAAATAGTGAGTTTGAATTTTGTCTAGCTTAGCGGTACTGGTGCATGAATATCTTGTTTAGATTTATATTTTTCTGTTAAATGTAGAATATTTTTTATAGAAAATATATTGGTTGCATTACTTTTGCATTTATTAAGATTTTTTATGCTCGACAGTTTTTTTTAATCAATACCAACTTAACACTAGACAATGTAGTCGAAGATGAGATAACAGGAGAAAGAGGTAGGTACAAATTTATACCATACCTCTGATGGTTTTTGTGTGGTACCATATTCCAACACAATCGCTTAGCTGTATATCTTTACCGGTGTTACGGCCGAAGCTTCATCAGGCTAGGCCTGATATATATTTATAATGATATATTTTCTAAAGAAGCTCAGGCCTCTTTAGGCGTCAAAATATATCATCTTAAATTGAATTGAACTGAGAATCGACTCCGAGTCGTCTGTTGAAAATGACATCATAATTGACTGTGCTACAGATCGTCAAAACAGGTTTAAGCTTCACTAGAATGATACCTGATGGAATATATTGACGAGATCTAAGTTGGAGCAGCATTATCTAGGACATGACTATTCACTCTTTTATTGTAATTATTAAGATATAGAAAACATTGCAAATAAAACAAAGTAACTAAACTAAAACATTTAAAAACTAAGTAAAGTAAACTAACAATACTAACGTTAACGTCTTTCTTAAGTTATTAATTTAAAAAAAAATATGTTATAAAATACAATCGTTTTATTAGACAGATTATTTAATATTTTGCCGTGAATACAGTAATAATTATTTAGCAATGAATTCGATTGAGTGACTAACTAACTAGTGAAATTGGATTATTTACTATTATTATATTAGAGCTCTGTGGAATGTTCTCTAGAATTTGAATTGCACAAGTTACGAACAAGTTCGCGAGTCTGGATTCTCAGTTTCAGAATTTCTGAAATATTTCACTACTCAAAGACTGAACAAACTGTTATTGTTTCAATTGAGTTCCAGCGCCGGCTTCGCTTACTGGATGTTTGACTTTGTGGGAAGACAATCCTAAGTAGACAACTTTTGCAATGATTTTTTGGCCAACTTGGTGCAATATTTGTGTTCCCTTATTATCTACTTAACAACTTTTTAATTCTAATAATGGAAGTAATAAATCTCATGTGTTTAATTTAATAAATAAATTGTTTTTTGTAACTCAAACATGAAAATGTAGATGAACGGATTTAGATAGATTTGCTACTACACATATCCTCCACCTCGACGGTATAAAATAATACTTTCGTCGGCCTCCGTAGCGCAGTGTTGTGGATTTACAAGACCCAGGTCCTGGGTGCCATACCCGGCTGGGCCGATTGTGGTTTTCGGAGGCTTCGGCCGTGGCTAGTTACCACCTTACCGGCAAAGACGTACGCATTCAGGAGATCAAGCTCTGCTTGGAATTTTTTGCAGATTTCTTATTAGTAACTGTACAATGAACAATGACCCTAGTACTCATTATGAATACTTATTTTATGAACACTTATCTACTAGTAGATATAATAAATATATTCATTATTGAACATAGTTTCATTGAGATCGAATGTATTTAATATCCAAAAAACAAAACAAACTTCGGGCAAAAAGTTGACATAGATACTCTATTTGTACATTACTCAGTTATGTTAATACTACCTTTATAAATCACATAAAATAGCTATTTAACGAACATAAAGATAGTACGAGTAAATATCAAAAACAAAGACTCAAAGAAAAGAGAAAATTCCGCTTGACCGGTCACCCTTCGGCCAAGTCACCCGGTAAATAACAATGCAAATTTAGGGTTTCGGAGATATATACGAATGACCAGATATAAGTATGTATGTGTATATAGAATGGTACCTATTTTGTATCTAGATTATTTAAGCATTTTGTTAGTAACCTACTAATATTATAAACGAAAGTTTGTTTTTATGTTTGTTACTCTTTAACGCCGCTACTGAATCGATTTGGGTGAAATTAGGAATGGAAATAGATTTTACTCAGGATTATTTACACATAGGCTTATCCCAAAAAAGTCCATGCAATCCCGAGATTTGCGAAAATCTAATGATTTTGATGGTATAAATGTTTGTTACTCTTTCACGCCTCGGCTACTGAACCGAATCACCTGAAATTTGAAGTAGATATAGATTATAGTCTGGATTAACACACGCTACTTTTTACTAAAGGCGAAAGTTTGTGTGTAAGTGTGTGTGTGTGTATGTTTGTTCCTCCTTGACGCTGCGGCTTCTGAAGCGATTTGGTTGAAATTTGAAATGGAAATAGATTTCATTCTGGATTAACACATAGGCACTTTTCATCCCGGAAAAATCCATGGTTCCCGTGGGATTTGTGAAAAAACTGAATTCCACGCGGACGAAGTATCGGGCGTCCGCTAGTACCTATATTTATAGAGAGAACCCCGCCCATTACACTATAGTCGTACGAGTATATACCTTTTCTTGACACAGCATTCACTAATTGAGGAATTCGAAAATATAATTACATTTCGAGGTTACCGCAGTATTTATTTTGAAAACAAGTGAAAAGCGTTATTTATTAAACTCCAATACATCTTGGAACTCAACGATTAGATTGTAGATGAAGTTATTTTGTTGAATTGAATTCGTGTTGTATTAAGTTCGTATTGAGGGAAACAAGTATTTCTCAGTGTTCAATAAATTCATCCACTAATACGCGAGCCGGGAAGTTTATTTGTAGGAAAAATTCCTGTAGATACAAACTCTGGAACGTGCCGGTTGAGGCTTGCTTGAATTTTATTTGATTCGATCCCATTCGAGAGGTTTATGCCTCACGTACTTGTATGTATTTTGAAAACATGTCCGCTGGAGAAAGGATTGGATTATTATTATTTTCCTATACTATACTGAAAATTCTCCTTCGAAATATCAAAGTAATCATTATGTATACCTACAATAAAGAGGAAAAATAATGAATATTTATGTGTGGGTTAATGCAAAGAAAATTTTATAGCAGAAAGAAAAGAAAAGAAAACTATCTCGACTCGAATCCTCGTGAGCTAAAGCAAAGCCATATATGCTACCACTGGGTTAACAAAGCACTTAGTAAATTTGGAATATTCAATGAAAATGAATGAAAATAGAGAAAATCTGCCTAACTCTAATCCAATTAACCCTGGATTGCATAGTAATAGCGCTCTATGCAATTCAATACATTTACCATTCAATCCAATTGCAAAATCCGGATTTTTCATTCAGCTTACATCGTATTCAATTCCGTGACATTCATGAAGTATGATTACTGTATACCTGACGTAGATGCTCCTGGCAGCCACAATGAAATTAAAATAGTACTTACTATACAGGTTGCTGGGGAGTATTTCCCATAACTCTGAGGTTTTGATATTCTTTACCGAAAAATAATTCAAAATGTTCAAAGAACATGTGTTCGCATCCTTTAAAAAAGTGCGTGTCAGCTCCGACGCACGAATGGAGTTCTCTTTCAGATCGACTGTCTAAATAGGTCTATTTTGCCCCGCAGAATACACTATTTACGTCTCAATACCTACGCCTGAAAAGTGAAAGATGCGCAACCGAGGAGCAGCAGGCCGCGGCGTGCGCCACATGCGCACGGTGAAAGGTGCGCGGAATAGGTTGCGTACAAAAAACGTAACGCTGTCATGGTTTACTGACCATATTTTTTTCATACCGAGTGCTATTTATGAAAATCGATTTTTAAGGAGTAAACTCCAAAAACTTGACAGTCAGCCAATATTTCTTTTTGGCTAACTGAACCTCGCGACTTCACTCGCACTGTAATCTCTGACTCTTCAAACAAATACATGTGGCACTCCGAGACTGTCGCGGCAAAGCTGTTGTATAGCATTTTTTTATCAACATAAGCAATTATATTTATTTATTTATGCAGTATTTTTTTTTCTTCAGAACAAAATCATTATCTCCTTACCCGTATCCCACTTAAGTGGGGTCGGTAAAATATGAAAATCTTTTCCGTTTGTCTCTACTACTCGTCAACTCATTATCCACTCCTTTTACACACATGTCCTTTTTCACACAATCCAACCATCTCTTCTTTGGCCTTCCTCTCCTCTTATATGTCCTTCCACTTTCATATTCAACATTTTTCTAGTAATACGACTTTCCTTCCTACGCATTACATGTCCATACCAAGCTAACCTTCTACTCCTCAATTTTTCTGTCACTTGTGCCACCTTCAGACTTCCTCTTACATACTCATTCCTTATTTTATCTATTCTTGTCAGGTGTGATTGTGTGGTGAGATGGATATGTGGTGACATATCCATCTCACCACACATCCATCTCAACCTACGCATTTCGTTCACATGCATTCGTTTAGTATCCGTCTCTTTCACCGCCCAACATTCTGATCCATACAGCACGACAGTTACATACAGTTCTTCAGAACGGAATAAAAAAAAAATTCTTAACATTGAACTGGTTCGAACTCGAACTCTGGTTTAATGCGTTTTGTTGCTTAGTGTCACACCACTTTTACAGTTGAGTCGATATGATAACGTCGAAATGTGTTAACGGCTTGGGTGTTAGGTTTATTTTGGTTACGGAATTTCTTGATTCGGTCGCCGCGCTCAAATCCCGATAAAAGCTATGCAATAACAATTGACATATTTCAACCGATTTACACAGTTTGTGTGCCTCGTTGGTTCAGTGGTTAGTCTATGTGGCTTCGGATCTGGAGGTCCTTGGTTTGAGCCCTAGATCAAGCTTTAAAATACTGAGATTTTCTTTCTTCTTAGAGTTTTTCGTGGTATTGAATTATTTACATAGGTTGGTACTTGCATAGTTTCATCTGCTTTTTTTTTCTCTTCATTCTATAAATTATAATGACTACTTTGATATCCCGAAGGAAGTCATTAATATAGAATAATAATGATTATTATACGTCTTATAGATTACAAGGCGTTGGACCAGAGGCGTATAGAAACTGTTTAGTTTATAGTCCAAGAGAGCGTAGGCAGTTTCCAGCAGGTCTTTATTTACAGTATTGTAGGAAATAGTAGTCTGGGACGGATATGACGTCGGTCGATCTCATATTGGCTATGGTAGCGCGATTTGTTTCGTAAAGAGTTGGGATTTAGAGAGGGGTAGCGATCAGTTGGCGGGAGCGACTTGCGATATAAGGCGCTCGTCGTCCGATCGGCTTCAGTATGCTCGTGACGTTCGAGCCATCCACATTTCTTGTTGCGTAATTCTTTATAGGTTACTTGGGATAGGCGGGGTGAGTGCCTTGAGCGGAAAAGGGAAGTGTTGGATAACTGTCAAAGACGTCTTTAACCCTACACACAAGTTCACAATTGAGTGACTCCACTCAAGGTCATTGTCTGCCATTCTAGGGTCTTATTATACTTAAACAATACACATCACTATCTAGCCCCAAAGTAAGCATACAGAGTAGCTTGTGTTATGGGTGCTATGATAGTTAATATTATAATATTAATATACAATTATATACTACATATAAATACTTATATAATGTATAAATACACACAGACACTGGAAAACACCCCATGTTCATCACACAAATATTTTCCAGTTGTGGGAATCGAGGGAATTATTATTGGTTACATTTTGATTTGTTAATTAAGTTGCAAATATTGTGAATCATAACCTTTGTTCGACTCTCTAATATAGATCGTACTTTACATTTTTATAGTAAACTATAGTAAGTTTGTAACTTCGTTTAATTTCCCAGAATAACAATAAGTATTACGTTAATAGGGAATTTATCTGTGGTCTGAAGTCTCTGCAGTCAATGATATTAGTTGTTATACCGGTTTCAGTGAAATAAATAAAATTTTGCTGAAGAAATTATACGGTTACAGGATGTTTAAAATCATATTAAATTACTAGACATTCAAATTATATAATCCACTATGGACCGTATTTCTTTGTGGCAAAGAGTTATAAAACTTTACCAAACACCCTCTCAAAAATGTTCACGACCTCTCAGTATATCACTAATTATATATTCATTTACAATAATAACACAGTTATCGATCATGTTTCAAGATTATAGAGGTTTATAATTTATGTTAATTTAACAACAAAAATAATATTTTCCCGTGCATTTTTAAAGAAATGCTTAGAATTTAGACAATAAATTATTATCAAAGAATACTAACAATACGCTAAGTATGGAAAAGCAGTTATAAATAAACGTTTTCTAAGAAACAAGAACACAATACTACAAAAAAAAAACTGAGCACAGCTAGGAGTACTGCAGTGCTGAGCTGAGTGCAGATTTTTAATTAACAGTAAAAATCTAAACGACATGCGTCAACAACATTTATCTCGTGAAAAGAAAAAGACATATTGTTGACTAATAACAGCTTAGAGATAGCTCTTTTGTTGCGATGAGACGACAAGGAGAGAGATATTCTCAATGCTACCGATACTGGTCGATAGCAGTCAACATGCCTTTATGTCTTTACGAGATATATCGAAGCGTATATTTAGACTAGTAATTTAAGCTTAAATTAGGTAAGAATCTCGGAATTCGACCTGTAAGTCTGTAAATACTTGTATATTGACACCGTAAAGTTGTCTCAAAACCTATTAAATTTCAAGGTCAAAAGTCACAAAAATCGGTTTTTTGCGCTTTTTTGTAAATATCTCTTTTCCTAAGGGTTTTTTGTTATTTGTATTTATTATCAATATTGTAGAATACGAAATTCTCTACTAATTTTGTTTAAAAAATTTATTTATACGGTGAGCCGTTTTCGAGATAGAGGGCGGAGAGTGCGCGGTCACAGCATCACTTCAGGTCAACCGGTACCTCCGGTCGAAAACGTGCCATATATAATTGATTAAGTCTCGATAAATCAGTGATTATAATTGTCAATTTTTATTGATTAAATATATGTAGGTCTTTTAAGGTGTCGATATAGAAGTATTTACAGACTTACAGCTGGGTATCTCGAATTCCGAGGTGAATTTACTGTAATGATTGGATTAATTACAGTGTTATCAAATGTAACTCCTCGTCTAAAACATTTCCGCTTTCGCTCATAACTTGTACGCTAACATGTAACAATATAATTGAGTTGTTCCAACGTACCGATAGACTGCTTTAATGCGGAGCGGTGATACATATTAATTTGCGTTGTTAGTAATTAAGTTTCGTGATGGTTTCCCATTATTTGACGCTTGGTGATGTTTGTATTTATGATTATTATTCAATTTTACTCACGCGACGAACGTGTGATTGTTAGTTGTTGTTGTTAATGGAATAACAAACAGCGGAGTTGGTTGAGATGTGCCTGTGTTATGATTTATCTACCTTTAGCTTTAATTGTTTAAGATTAACGGGTCGAAACATATACGAGTGTTCTTAGGATTCCTGCTACACCTAACTTTTACCTGAGATGGATAAAAAGTTATGGTTAAACACCTTTACAAAAAAATCAAGCTGCTTTTCTATGATAGAGAGCATCGCAAGTGATGACAGCCGCGCGAATAAAAAGTATTAGCAATGTAATATTAATTTACAATTACAATTGAATATAAGTGAAATTATAAATGCCTATTTACATTTATTTTACTACTATACTTGTAGTCTAAAGTAAATTAATCTTTATTAATATATTATTAGAATTTCTTGTAGTCAACATATTCTTGATCTCCAAAATTCGACGATTTGGTTCATAATTCTAATAAAAAATCAATAAAGTTTTGAGTTCTAAAAATGTTCTATGGTCGTGCTACTGTCATTCAGAAAACCAAACAAACCCGACAAAAAAAAAAACTAAAGTTTTTTTAGAAAAATGGAACAAACTTTAATGTAAAAGTGGAACAAGATTGACGTACCTATTTAAATACTAAATAACGGATAATATTATTTTTACGTGTGACCAGATGGCGCTGTAAAATAATACGATATACATTTTTACAATAAAAAATATTAATCACAACCCAAATATATCTATACTAATATTATAAAGCTGAAGAGTTTGTTTGTTTGAACGCGCTAATCCCAGGAACTGCTGGTCCGATCTGAAAAATTATTTCAGTGTTAGATAGCCCATTTATCGAGGAAGGCTATATAGGCTATATTTTATTTCTGTTTTCCTACGGAAACGGGAACCACGCGGGTGAAACCGCGCGGCGTCTACTAGTTAACTATAAACAAGAAAAGCGATATATCCGACTAAGAGATAGATTCAATGATGTATGAGGATTCTACTTAGGTATTCTATTTCGACGAAGCGCGGGATGAGAAAGGCGCTGTGCATACACTTTTATAAACATGTTAAAATAGTAAAAGGGCTATTGTATATAGGAATATGCAGATACAAAATATATCTATACTACTTACAATACCACGTTTTGAAAAAAATATGGGTCTTAATATTAAATAATCTAAACTCAAAGGCTTATGACACAGTGATCTACCAACACACAGCCCAAATCACTGGACGGGTCGGGCTGAAATTTAGCATGCAGGTAGACGTTATGACGAAGGCATCCGCTAAGAAAGGGTTTTGACCAATTCTACCCCCAAGGGGATAAAGTAGGGGATGAAAGTTTGTATGAAACCTTGTCAATTTTGCGGCGATTTGGCTGAAATTTGGAATGAAAATAGATTTAACTCTGGATTAACACATAGGCTACTTTTTATCCCGGAAAAATCCAAGGTTCCCGCGGGATTTGTGAAAAACTTAATTCCACGCGGACGCCCGCTAGTTGCTATTATAATTTTGATATAGTTTAGGTTTATGATAAAATTAAATTGTTGTAAATTTGAGATACATAAATTATAGAATGACAAACTAAAAGATCTATTTCAATCTATTATTGTAAATGCGAAGATAGCCATATGATTGTTTCTTTGGTCTAAACCGATAAATCAATTTATAATTCAATTTCGATTGAATCTAGGGACGTAGTTAGATTGCACTTTGGTGATTTTCGATGGGGATGTAAGTTTGTTAAACAATTTAGTTAACACTACCACAATTACCTGATATTATTAACACATTTTTTCCAGAACGAAGTGCTACCAACAGCTAAATATTTTTAATAATATGAATTATATTGAATTCAACGTGTGCACAGCGCCTAAGAGTCTGAATTATTAGCACGAGTATTGTGTGAGTTTGGAAATATGAGAAATCGATGGAATATTCTATGGGTTGGTATCAAATAGTGCTACCGCGACTATTCCAATGCGGAATTAATGTAACACAGGGACTATATCAGGTATATGATATTATAACATTATCGTCAGCTTATGTCATTAATGCACATGATTCATCTCTCCTAAAAGGAGCGGTTTTTGTAGCTGGAACTTTAGACTAAATGTATAAGGACTAGTATCGCACCCAAATTCACGAACAAAATTTTCTAGCATTTTCTAAGGAAAACGAGCTTAGATTTCACACATATCTTATACTAAACTAGCAGTTTTTGTTCGTTTTTTACACCATTTAACTACACAAAAAGGTATTTTTACGGAGGTTTTTAAACGACGGACACGATTGTAAACTATGAAACATCGATTCTATACAGACAGTGTTTATAATCGCATAAGATCGTTGATCATATACTTTGACAGAAAAATAATGTCTTGCGAGGCAGGTCTTTATCTAATTAGTCTGAGGCTGGAACCCATCAAGCTAGTTTAATTCGTTGCAATACTTGCCGGGCTTTCAGTGCTGTTTGAATGACACTTTGAAATTAATATGGATGATGACCACTGTTTATAAAAGTATCAATAATCAAAATATATAAAAGAAAAAGGTCACTCATCACGAAATCTGAAAAACCGCTTGACGTACAAAGATGATATTTGGCCGAGACGTAGTTTTTAGTTAGTAAACGTTCGCTTAGAACGGTTTTTGCGACAGGGCCGGATTAAGGAGGTCTAAAGGCGGACGAAGTCGAAATATATTTAGTATGCATAACATACCAAAGTAATAGACTAAATAAAAAATGTCATCATTACAGGAGAGGGAATATTTTTTTTTTTTTTTTTATTCTTTACAAGTTAGCCCTTGACTACAATCTCACCTGATGGTAAGTGATGATGCAGTCTAAGATGGAAGCGGGCTAACTTGTTAGGAGGAGGATGAAAATCCACACCCCTTTCGGTTTCTACACGGCATCGTACCGGAACGCTAAATCGCTTGGCGGTACGTCTTTGCCGGTAGGGTGGTAACTAGCCACGGTCGAAGCCTCCCACCAGCCAGACCTGGACAAATTAAGAAAATCTCAATCTGCCCAGCCGGGGATCGAACCCAGGACCTCCGTTTTGTAAATCCACCGCGCATACCACTGCGCCACGGAGGCCGTCAAATATATAGAGCTCAGATCCACCATGCTGCTCTAGTGATCGTTGGCGGGCTTAGCTATTAATCATTAACGCCTTCCCAAATATACACATATTTGGAAAGGTGGTAATCATTCAATATGTACAAAGGAAGTCATTATAATAAATGGAACATCTTGTACGAGTATATCCGTATACATAGTACGAGTATACAGGGTGTCCCGTAATTACAAATATTTTTATAAATAAAACATTATTTATAAAAATAGTATTACCGTACGTTAGTAATTTATTCCGTAATATTTAACAAAAATCAGATCTTTAAAATCATAATTGAAAAAACTGAAAAATTTGAAAAATCCAAAAAAAAAAATAACTTGGTCACCCTAGGGATTTTTGGAAAACTATTAAAATTAGTTTTAGATAATCAGGTGGTGTATCTACCATTTGCGTTTTATCCATTAATTACGGGACACCCTGTATATAAGAACTTCAGGTCAAGTGTTCTATTTCGTTAGATAGAGACGTAGTCTCTGAATTGTTAGTAAGTTACTGTATTTGTGAACAGTTTAGTTGCTACGTATGTAGCTCGTGTAGACAGAATGGTTTCAGTAAATTAGAACATTTGTAATCAAATGAGACATTCCTTCATATCATGTGTGAGTTGTTCGTATATTCACATGTTCCTAAATTAAATGAATTCACATCTATGTAAATAACAAATCGCATGTGTTACTAAGCGCTGTTCTATTCTATTCTAGCTGAACCAATTTAGCTGTTTTTTTAAATAAGAGGTAGTAAGAACCTCGGCTATATTTATGATTTCTAGTATTTCTTATATAAGAGTACTTAAAGTTGTAACAATTTGTCGTATAATAAATCTGTAGAGAGGTAAATAATGTAGGTACATGAAATATATTTCCAAAATAACTATCAGGGGGTAAACAGTGATCGATACTGATGCCAAAAATGAAATCAGTAAAATTTTCGTCTGCCTGTCTGTCTATCAGTCTGTCTATATGTTCTTTATAAAAACAAAAACTACTCGACGGATTATAACGAAACTTGGCACAATTATTCTTCATATTCCTGGGCAGGTTATAGTATACTTTTCATCACGCTGCGATCAGCAGCAGCAGAAGGTAGGGGTAGAGAAGGGGTAGGGTAAGGTAGGCGCGGGGTAGGGGTAGGGTAGTGGTTTGGTAGGTGTAGGGTAGGAGTAGGTTAGGGGTAGGGTAGTGGTTTGGTAGGGGTAGGGTAGGAGTAGGCTAAGGGTAGGGTAGTGGTTTGGTAGGGGTAGGGTTGAGTCCCTACTCATCTCCTGTATGGTAGGGTAACTGTAGAGTGGGAGTACGGTAGTGTAGTAGTAGGGTTTCACGCGGACGATGTCGCGGGCGTCCGCTAGTATTGTAATAACGAGATAACTACTTTACTCACTGATTAATATATCAAAGTCAAATCTATAAAATTTTAGGTTTATCAATATTTGGATGCGAAAGAAGTTTATTTTACACAGATTTAATTAAATATAGAGACGTTATAGCCTAGTGGATAAGACCTCTGACTTCAATTCGGAGGGCGTAGGTTCGAATTCAGTCCGGGCATGCACTTTCAACTTTCCAGTTAAGTGTATTTTAAGAAATTAAATATCACGTGAAAAACATCGTTAGAAAATCTGCCTCCCTCAAATTTTCTTAATTTTTCTTAATTATCTATGTGTCTGAAGTCTGCCAATCCACATTTGGTGTACTAAGCCTAACCCCTGTTAATCTGAGAGGAGACTTGTGCTCAAAAGTGAGCCGAATACGGGTTATTTCTGATGATGACAAATTTCAATTTCAAGTAGGTTAAATAGTTTAAAAGTGACTTGTTTTCCTAAAAAACATTTTTTTACCTACGAGTAAATAAGGTAAATACTACCTAGCTACCCAGGTAAATACTTACTACCAATCTTAAGAATACTGACGTTATCAACGGAGCGTATACCGCAAATACTCAAGAAGTTCTGCAGGTTAAAGGATTTCGACACCAGTGAGTTGGTAATAACTCTTCGGGTAATCGATTGCTGCAGTTACGATCAGGATATGCATGAGAGACTCGAAGGGCTGCCAGATGTATGCTTATTGGCATATGTACAAGTAAATTAATATGAAGAGAAATTATTTCATTGTTTTTATTTTTTTATTTTGTATAAGCAAGCGCTTAGCTGCAATCACACCTGATGGTAAGCGATGATGCAGCCTATGGTGGAACGCGCTTGCCTATATGATGCCTATTCACTCTTGACTTGTAGATACCCATATTGTAGGTGGTGGGCAAAACTGAAGCTGGGATTTTATATTATGAATAAACTCCGAAACTATTAAACCGATTTGAAAAATTACTTATTTCACTATTGGGAAGCTACAAGTATACTATCCCTGAGTGCTATAGGCTATTATTATATTTTCATAAAAATTAGGGTGAGAGTAGGGTAGGATAGAGGCAGGAAATGAGCTAAAGCGAAGCTTGACCGGGTCCGCTCTCTATACTAATATTATAAAGCTGAAGAGTTTGTTTGTTTGAACGTGATAATCTAAAAAACTACTCGTCCGATTTGAAAAATTCTTTCAGTGTTAGATAGCCCATTTATCGAGGAAGGCTATAGGTTATATATTATCCCCGTATTCCTACGATAACGAGAACCACGCGGGTGAAACCGCGCGGCGTTAGCTAGTAAATAATATGATTATTAATATATTACTAATCATTAACAACCCAAATACGGCTCTTTGTCTCCTTTCAGAATGAGAAGAGTTAGGCCAATAGTACACCACGCTGGTTCAATGCAGATTGGCAGACTTCACATAAATTAAAATTAAGTAAATTCTCGGGTATGCAGGTCAAAACTCTACAAGATACTAAGGGCCTAGTGGCAGTTTGATACTGTTACTATCACGTTAACGTAAACGCGAATTTATAAGTAATTGAAACAGCGCCATCTAGTGGCACTACTGCACAACTGTATCAATTCCATATAAATTTGCGATAGTAACAGTTTGAAAATATTGAAAAGTCTCACTAACTATCTTATTCACTGTATGTGAATAAGATAGTTAGATTAATGCCAATATAAAAAATTCAAAATATCACAGAAATCACAAAGCAAAGTACGATTACCCAGATTTAAGTATTAATCAGAAATTTAATCGAATGAAAGTGCAAGCCAGCCCTGTTCGCCGCAAACGCCTCCGCGCGGCGAACCCGCTCCGACCAATTATAGGACGGACTTAATGCAACCGATTTACTTTACAGCCCGTAACACCCCGATGAGCAATCTATTGAATTTTACGCTCTTAATTGCTGACGGTACGTTCCTAGGAAATAAAATTACGGCAGTTGTTATTAGCGCATTGTTGTGTTTAGAGCCCGATGAAAATGAATTGTAACTGTTATATACATTTGCTGTGTGTATGTCTGAGCTTCTGTCTAAAGATTATTTTTTTTTAAGGATCGACAAAAGGAATTTGTGGATTGTGCGGTGGAAATATCAATTTTATAGAGGGAATCAAGATAATTAGGTGAATACCTACTACTTTTGAAATTTTGATACATCTATACTTAAAATAAATCTGTAGAGAGGTCAATACTGTACATGAAATATATTTCTAAAATAACTATCAGGGGGTGATTAATGATCGATACTGAAGCCAAAAGTGCAATCATTAAAATTTTTGTAAGTCTGTCTGTCTGTATGTTCGTTATAGAAACAAAAACTACTCGACGGATTTTAACAAAACTTGGTACAATTATTCTTCGTACTCCTGGGCAGGTTATAGTATACATTTCAATAGGAGCAGAGCAGTGAAGGGAAATGTCGGGAAAACGGGAGAAGTACCATTTTTACAGCGATACTACTTTAAGGGCTGGATTAAAGAGGTCTAAGGGCGGACGAAGTCGCGGGCATCTGCTAGTAGTTAATATTTTTTTTCTTTATTTTAATTGTACGAGTAATATGATTTTCTATTTATTATAGTTACACATATATCTTATACATTAAGAAATAAATACATTTTCACATTAAAAATTCATATATTAATTACATTATGTATCTATAGTTAAGTGTAATTAATTAATTTTTAATCAAATTTTGCGTTGTTTAAAAACCAACGTTTTTATTTGAGGTTTTGATTTTGATAGAAACTAAGACAGAGCGCGCTTGATTAACCTCATGATTCATAGTGGAGGCTTACCCTCAGCCTCATCAGCCAGCCAGCCAGCCAGCAGATCAGCCTAGTTTGTACTAATATAATTACATGGCAACCGAGCGTGTACTACAGTCGCTTGTCAGATACAGGTATTAATTCTACTCGTAGCATACGCTGCGGTCTTTATCGTGTTCGATTGGATACAAAGTGGCGTGATATTTAACTTGCTATCTGATTGGTTGCTGTGATTGCGTAGATTATTGTGATTATTATTGCACTTTAGATTTTTGACGCTCGATAAAAGAAGGGACTTATTAGATCTCACATTCTTATACAAATTACTGAGAAACCAGATAGACGCACCAAATCTTCTAAGCAAAATTAACTTTAGGGCACCTAGTAGATACCCTCGCAAAGCTATGGCGTTTTGTTTTTGGCGCCTATTCTACTATGCCCAGGCTATGTAAATTATATAACGCACTTAGTCGGTCTATAGATATCCACAAAGACTCACCAAGGACATATCGCAAGTTAGTTTTTCTAGATTTGCTAAACTAATTTTTCTTTTTGTTTTTACCAATTCCATTTTATTTTTTGTATTATATAGTATATTCAAATAGTAGTTGTAAAATGTTTCCTTTTCTTGTTACTGTAAAATGTATTTTTTTTCTTATGTAAACTGATTTAATGTAATGTAATCGTCAATTTATTTTAATATTACGGAAATGTGCATGCCGTGTCTACCTTCATTTGATTGTGCAGAGCCTTGTGTTTGTGTTTTTTTTTAGATTGTATTTGTGTAAATGCTGCGACAGTCACTGGTGGACCAAATAAATAAATAAATAAATGATAAGTGATCCTTTCACCTTCAATAAAGACTGATTTATTTGATTGGGATAACGCAACGTCTAGAGGCGTGATGTAGGCCTTGCGGATGACCTCTGCCTTAGATTTGCAGGGCGTAGGTTGGAATCCGGTCCGGAGCATGCACATCCAGCCTTTCAGTTATGTGCACGCACTTTATGATTTAAGAAGTTTAATATCACGTGTCACAAACAGTGAAGGAAATACATCGTGATGAACAAAGCTGCATACCTGACAATTTTCTTAATCCTTTACTTTTAAGTCTGCCAATGCGCATTGGACCAGCGTGGTGGATTAACCTTGCCCCTCTCATTCTGAGAGGAGGCTTGTGCTCAACAGTGAGCCAAATATGGGTTTTCAATGATGATGATAATAATCTAAAGAAGAAATAAAAGCTCAGTACTTAATGCTTATATATCCCGATCCGCGACTCGGATCAATGTTAACCACTGGCCCAAAAAGGCAGTTATTTAATGGAGAGGTGAAAATATGGAGCATAGACTCACCACACTGCTAAAATGCGGATTGGTGGGCTTAAGGTGATAATGTTAAATTCTTTAATATCACCAACTTCAATTCCAACTTTATTCTGAGGATTCATATCCTTTCAAATTAAACGTATCAAGACCTCTGTATAGTTTGCTTAAGATTTATGTTGCTTAATTTATTCATATTAATTGATTATGAAACACGGCTAAAACTGACGTGATATATTCATAATCAACTAATATGAATAACACTCACGATAGTTTAAATTCTAAAAATAATTTATTCATACTCTAATGGTAAAGAACCGAACATCATTTTCTTGGTGAAACCGAACTGAGTGGAAGCTACCCAGAAATCCCAATGGAGTCCGCCTCTGTAGCGATAGCTATTTACACTCGCCGCACGATCAGTAGCGTACTTGATTAATGTTTACTATTTACACAAAACGGTCTTTGTATACGTATAATAGCGCTATACCATTGCAACCAATGATATTTTATACTGAAGACGTGATAGCCCAGTGGATGTGACCTCAGCCTCCGATTCCGGAGGGTGTAAGTTCGAATCCGATCTCGGGCATGCACTTCCAACTTTTCAGTTGTGTGCATTTTGAGAAATTAAATATCACGTGTCTCAAACGGTGAAGGAAAAATATCGCGAGGAAACCTGCATACCAGAGAGTTTTCTTAATTCTCTACGTGTGTGAAGTCTGCCAATCCGCATTGGGTCAGCGTAGTGGACTATTGGCCTAATCCCTCTCATTCTGAGAGGAGACTCGATCTTAGCAGTGAGCCGAATATGGGTTGATAATGATGATGATGATGATGATGATGATTATGACTAAAGATAAGGCACTAGCGCTTCAAAACTGAGGTGGACAAAATGTGCATTTAGTCGCTTATTAAACAACGAAAGTTATTTGAACACATATTACCAAAAACATTTTCTACAATGTCGATCTTTCATATCAAACAGTAGTACATCTCCGAATGAGTCCTGTCACAAAAAATTCTAGTAAAATTGCTAAATAAAGAGCAATAAATTTGGAACTACATTCAACAAATTAAACTATAATTCAGTAAATTCAAAATCTAGACAAATACATTCATAATACAATAGATTCTGTCTACTCGTAAATAACAATAATTTTACTTTGAAACTAAATATACCGAGAAATATCTACCTCAACTAATTTGATTTATCCATGCCTAATTGAATTCATTTGGATGTTTTGGATGGCTCGTCTATTTAGAAACAAAGTTTAGTTGTTAATAGAATTTATCGTTTGATGAAAAAGCTATTAGAAGTATTACAAGTACAAAGAGTTGTACAACAGATATTATTAATTTGAAATTTTGAAAATAATTAAATGGGTTTTAAATTTTTATATGCATGTCTGTTTGTTCATTTGTTGAACCATCATCACTTGTTAATACACCGCAGGTCGCGGGTAAGCTTGACAATTATGTTAGAAGAAAAAGAAAGAAATACATCACATTCGATGTTTAGAACTAGCACGCAAAAAATATTTCAGCAGTGTTGTCAAAGGCGCGATGACTGTGCGACTGAGCTCATGTTTGCTAATTAGCATAGTTGTAACAGTGCTGCTTGCAGTCCGCATATAACCTAACTACCTCATTTATCTTTTAACATCATTGAAGCTAGACTAGTCTTGTTTCATTGGAATACTTAATTAAGCTTACGGACAGACCTACCTACCTACCTTTTTTTTTGTCACTGGGGGGAAATCTCTTTCTGAGATAACATACTGGGGGAGAAGACGAGTTATGTGGGACTTACCACTGAAACCCAACCGGTGGCCATCCTCAGTGCATTTTGGTAGGCTCCGGGACCTCACACAAACTCGCCGGTGCCTCCGTTTTGCGCAAAAATACTTCTGCTACTGCCACGAATACCAGCTTGTGCTGCTATCATGCTGCAATCATCCCGGTGTTGTAGATTATAAGCAACCAGAGCCACCCCTCTGGTTGCTTGCGACATGCTTCATATTTCAAGGGCTTATTACTGGACGGACATTCCTTGGACTCCATCGCCGTCTCCGACCTAGGTCAGCTCGCTCTCGGATCTGTTCAGCGGCTTCCTTTTTCTCCATCACAGTTTCGTAGAAGGAAACCACTGCTTTGTATGCCTCTTTCGAAGCCAGCATAACCACTATTACAACTGGCGGAAAGAGGTTTCTTCTAACGTTGCTCATCAAGAGGTGACGTTCTGGATTCCAGGCCTGACATTCCAGGATATGTTGAGAGTGACGTGTGGTGACACCGGGGCAAAGTTATCTGAAAAAAAGATTAACTGCTGTCGAATAAATGTCAAGTAACTATATAGATTTAAAAAATAATAATTATTTGCATTTAATTTCGCACAGTAACAGCTGTTTCTATTCAATATTTAGATGGAAATATGTCTGATATTTTTATCCACTAAAAACCTTTAAAATACAATGAAACACGTATGTACCTAGTCGTAAATAGTCTTTGCGCTCTGAGCGCTCAAAGCAATGAAACGAAAAATTCTTAAAAGAATGACAATATTGCTCTTATTAAGAAGCAAAAAGAGAAACATCAACATATTATTTCAGGAGTTATTTTATAAACAGTTTTTTTATATTAGAACGTAGTTTAAATGTGGTTAGGTTCTAAATTGCTTGCGATTTTATTCGCGATTGAAGTCGCTTAATACGAGTTAGTAGGAAATAGGAAGAAGGCAAACATGAAAATGTACGGCTGTAAATATTATTTCCGGCTGCCGAGGCTTTAAAGTCTGAGTATATAAGTTCTTCACGAATTGTTGGATTAGAATTGTACATCAAATAACTATGTGTTATTAATGAATAAAATAAAACTAAGAATGAAATATAGGAAGATTACCATTTTTTCGTTTGGAAACTATCAGAAATTATTCCGAATTTTTACTTTTACTTTATTATGCTTAGTGATCTTAATTTGTATGTTAAGTTTCCGGACGTAAACGTTTAACGTGTTCCGGACGTGACGTAATAGGTAAACGATTTTATGACAATTTGCATTTAATTTCCCTTCCATCCCAATCCCTTAAATTTATTTTTATACCTTTTTAAATAATTTTGTAAAAAAAGAAAAGAGTTTTAATGGATTTTTCAATGGACAAATTATGTCAAATTAAATCTATCTAATACAATTATTTTGTACCTTCATGACGACTTTCATGCAAGGAAAGGTGGATGGCACAAGAGCACGTGGCAGGTCACCAATGCGCTGGACTGACCAAGTAAAAACCGCTCTCCATGGATCGCTCCACGAATTTTCTAGGAGAGCCACACTGCGGGAGGAATGGCGACGGATAGTGAGGCTTGCCACCGCGCCCAAATGACGACCACGACCACTCTGTCAAGAGTGTAACGACGAAGAAGAAGAAGAATACAATTATAATTTAAATATAATAAAACTTAAATAGAAATAAAATATTGACAAGCACAATAAAAGGCATTTTTATATTGTGAGTTTATTATTTTATATTATATTGTTAACCTCTCATTATGAGAGGAGACTCGAGCTCAGCAGTGAGCTAAGTATGGGTTGATAATGAATGAAAAAGTATTGTTAACAAGAATTACTGAAATACGCAAAACAAAATTGATGAATTTTATTCTCGACAAAAGAATTTATTAAAGTTTATTAAACTAAGTATTTAGACAGTTGATTATAGTTTTTTATGTTTTGTAAAGCCGCGGCGGCTGTTGGAAGTAATATCTCTCGTGTGTTTACACTCCGGTGGCGTTCAGGAAATTGCTGCGTTTTATTCTGTTTGCTTTAACTACACCTGTCACTGCATTTCTGAAGGTTCTTAAATTAAATTGAAAACAGATTTTAATTTAGACAGAGCAGTGTTAGTGCATTTCAACTTCTAGTTTTAATATTAAAGGACAGAAAACAACAATTAATATTTTTTATGTTTAATGACAATTATTTTTCTAATATACCTTTACCTACCTACCTAAACAATAATGTTTTATGTTTGTCTTCTTTATGTGTTTATATACTGCTGTTCATCTTTATAATTAAAATGAAATTTTAAATTTTATTTCACACTAGTTGACGCCGCGCGGTGTTACCCTCGTGGTTTCCGTTCCTGTAGGAAAACGGGGATAATATATAAAGCCTTTCTCGATAAATGAGCTATCTAACACTGGAAGAATTTTACAAATCGGACCAGTAGTTCCTGAGATTAGCGCGTTCAATCAAACAAACAAACTTTTCAGCTTTAAATATTAGTATAGAACATAGATAATTTATTCGGTTTTATTCATAAAGTGTCACCTACCTGATATAGATAACTCCTTCTCTACCATACAGATCGACTCTTTGTCGCAAATTAAATTATTAACAACTGCTAAAGAAACGTTTGTTTTTAAAGTTTACAAAAAAAACGAGCGCAGCTCAGTTGCGCAGACATTTTTGTAATCGTTACATATATGTAGCGAAAAATAAATTAACACATTTTAATTTATTTTAACACATATTATAATAAATTTATTTATTTATTGCAAAATACCTAGTGTTGCAATAACCATAGAACATATTATAAATATTATCTACGGAATAGGTTCATTAATTTTAGTTCCCGTTATGATTATGCCTGCTTTGTCTATGTTAATAGGAATTTCGTTCAACAATGGGTTACGGATAATCTCATTAAACATACAAAATGTAGTACCGCATTATGAACTGAAAAGGCTTACGCTTAGAGAAGAATACTAACTATTTTTTCTATACTAATATTATAAAATACTTATTTGTTTTTTTGCTTAAATTGAATACGCTTCGAAACTACTGGACGGCCTTTACTTGGCAAGGCCATTCAAGGCCCATTTCAGGCTAAGGCTTTGTGTTTCTGTCGTAAATACGGCTGGGTTTCATGTGAATGTACGTAACGCAAACTCAAAATGGCGTCGCCACCGTCAAACGTACAGAGGGCCTAGTGGCAGTTTGATACTGTTACTATATCGTTGACGTAAACGTGAATTTCTAAGGAATTGAAACAGCGCCATCTAGTGGCACTAATGCAAAACTGTTTTAATTCCATATAAATTTGCGTTTACACCAACGCGATAGTAACACTATCAAAATATTGAAAACTCCCACTAGGCACACTGATCTCACTTGCTTCACACACACATTCTTTGAATCTACCGAGAAGTGAATCAAATTTGGATTTAAATGATATAATATATACTAAACTCTATTCTACATTTCTGTTATCAGTTGGACGTTGAGACCATAAATCCAAATTTGCGTTTACGTCAACGCGATAGTAACACTATGAAAATATTGAAAACTCCCACTAGGCACCTGATCTCACTTGCTTCACACACACATTCTTTGAATCTATCGAGAAGTGAATCAAATTTGGATTAAAATGATATAATATGTACTAAACTCTATTCTACATATCTGTTATCAGTTGGACGTTGAGACCATAAATCCAACCAAGCATAGCTATAGCCGACTCGTTGGCAGTTGCCGTTGGAGGGTTATTTATCCCATTAACGCCACAAGAGCTGTTTTGTGAAGCAATAATATTTGCATCCGCCGTTACTTTTGTTGGCAGCCGCGTACGGGTTAATTCAACAACGGAGCGCGTAACGCGTCTACACTGACAGCTTTATAGGGTTAACACGCGTATTTGGACCGGGGTGTATAAGTTGGGACACGATTTATATCCCTCTGTATTTATTGCTCTGTATTTACCAGTTGCACAAATGAATGGCGATGCGCCGTGACCAATATCTTGTTTGTTTAAAACTAGCTGTGAACCGCGACTTTGACGAGGAATTTTTACGCTACAGCAGCAATTCAGAAACCTCAATACTCGGTGACTGGTGGGAGGTGGGTGGCTAGTTACCACCCTACCGACAGAGAAGTACCGCCAAGCGATTTAGCGTTCCGGTACGGTGTTGTGTAGAAACCGAAAGGGGTGTGGGTTTACATCCTCCTCCTAACAAGTTAGCCCGCTTCTATCTTAGATTGCATCATCACTTACTATCAGGTGAGATTGTAGTCAAGGGCTACAATCTCACCTGATGCGTACACAAAAAAACATATCTTCATTCTCTATAGTAAAAGGGCTGGACTCATCATCGAGAGGTCGTGGTTCGATCCGCCGCCAGGGTATTGTCGTTACTACTTCTAACACAGTCTTTTCCGACTAGTTGGAGGGGAACAGGCGTATTGTATTGGTCATATGGTAATCAAATCAATATTCATTTATTTCAAATAGGCTTAGTTTACAAGCTATTTCGAAACGTCAGGTTCAAAACCGCACAGCTTCGGTCAACAGGAAACGTCAGGTTCAGGAAACGCATATTATACTTAAGATAATGGTGATAATAAATAGTTGAAAACTTAAAATTACGAGGTTCCAAATGCGCCTTGGTCCGAGAAGAGCCCACAACAGGTAGATTTTGTAAATATTCTTAAAAAAAAAGTGTTCATCGTTATATTTCATGTGAGTACATTCAGGCAGGCAACTTTACATAAAAAAGTAGTATCAAAAAAAAAACAGAAGAGAAACATTATACATATATGTATATATTATTAATTGCGGCAAAGTAGTGCATATCTCTATCACAATAAATTTCATGCAAATGCTAGCTGTGTTTGAAAGAGAGCCAAACAATTTAACATTCATACAACTATGGATATTCGAATTGCAATTTCACTTACAGGCTATAAAACACAAGTGGCTGAAAATTAATCTCAAAACTAATTTGATATGCGCATCTCGAAAGAGGCATCCCTTCTACAGAACGACCGCCATAAAAGATGGACATAAACAAAATTCTTGCCATATTGCACACACTGCTTTGTAGTTCGGATAACATAATATTATTGTAATAAACGATATTTATGAAGAGGCCTGAAGGATATCGGAAATCAATGAAAAACCAAGTCCAGATTGGCCAGGTGACGTAATTTATGACTTCAAAATGGCTCCGCAGTGCCATGGGCGAATAGTCTTTGCTCATTATAGGTGATTTATAACTCCCGACGCAAAAAGAGGGGTGTTATAAGTTTGACGTGTCTGTCTGTCAGTCTGTTTGTGCACCACAGCTGCCGAACGGATGAAGCAATTTCAATTTAGTTTTTTTTTTTATTAAAGTTAACTTATGGGCGAGAGTTCTTAGATATTTCTACTATATAAAAATAAGTCGGGTTTTCCTTCCTGACGCTATAACTCCAGAACGCACGAACCGATTTCCACGGGTTTGCATTCGTTGGAAAGGTCTCGGGCTCCGTGAGGTTTATAGCAAAGAAAAATCAGGAAAAGGTAGGAGTAGGGTAGGGTAGGGGTAGTTGAAAGTTTTCATCGGGTTTCACGCGGACGAAGTCGCGGGCGTCCGCTAGTGTTTGATGAAAATCGGTTGAGCTGTTTAAAACCTATGGGGGTTAAAGTGGGGAAGAATCGAACGAATATCTGCAAATATACTCGAGTGGGGTCTCAAATGAAAGCTCAGTCTTTATTCTAGTTAATTTCATGACTTCGGGGGGGTTTTCAAGCAAGGTACGAGTACCTTACGTCTATGTTATTTCGTTTGTAGTCCTTGGTGTTCTATTTTTGCCGTTCCATATTACTAGCTGTATTATTTTGGAATGTATAGTATAAATTCTTTTACTTATTAATTTAACGTTTTTAGACTTTGACGCCCGCAATTTCGTTGGCTTGAAATTCAGTGTATAGTGTGAATAAGTATACCTAAGTAATTCACAAAACAGACAACAGAAAGACAAATTAATTTTATTTATATATATTGATTATGTCAATGATTACTAATATTATATTTATAGTCATTTAGGATGTTTATCGATGCACAAATAGCTTGATTGAAAGTCTAAATAAGTATGCTCCTTTTGAACTGTTTTCTGCCTGTTCTGTTCTGTACTCGTTCTCGATATACCTATTCTGGGTAGTGTAAAATCTAATTATACCATCGGGGTTGTAATAAAATCTGCATGTGCGTGTAGATGTTGTAATTTCAGAGCCGTTTGCCACACACTATAACAGTGTGTATCATTTTGGTCACTCATAAAACACGCGATTCGAATTCATCCTCGGGTGAAATCACATAAAATGTATTATCAAGTATATATACTACCCGAAAGCATGATGTTAAGTAAGTTTATGGACTATAAACTTTCTTTTGGATAACTACGTGCCTCGAACGAGTTAATTTCGAAGTCCTGAAAAATAGCTGTAATAATTTTATGTCTTCAAATCTTTCGAATTTTATTGGAGTTGTTTAATATCGATATCGTTTGGTTATTTAAATTTTTATTTTTACTCTTCAGTAAAAGTTTTCGTATGTACCTACGAGTATATCTTATTTCAACAATGCTTATTATTTGCTGGACGTAGCCGGCTGAAAAGTCCTAATTAATTAGTAAGAGGACTATTACCAGCAGTGGACGTCCATCGGTTGATAATCTATAATAATATTATAAAGCTGAAGAGTTTGTTTGTTCGTTTGATTGAACGCGCTAATCTCAAAATTCTTTCAATGTTAGATAGCCCATTTATTGAGGAAGGCTGTAGGCTATATATTATCCCCGTATTCTTACGGGAAAGGGAACCATGCGGGGAAAACCGCGCAGCATCAGGTAGTAATGAATATAATAATGAATGAAAAGGAAAAGTATCAAATACCTGCCTGGATCTTGCTCTATTTATTGTTCCGATAGACGTTTCAGTCAATGGTCATAAAGAGAAAAGTTTCAAACAAAACCTCATGAAGCTTTCGCTTAACGGCTGGATCAAGGGTCGGATTCAGAAGGCTAGTTATTCTTGAGACGGCGCGTATTGTTAGGAGGTTCCTCACTCTGGAGCCCTGATCACCAGTTGCTTGGAATGCCATTAAAAATGTCCCGCAGCGGGAGGGTTGAAATTTTTTAATATTTATTAATAGTGCTTTGTATTACATTTTATAATTTATTAACATTGATAAGTATTTAAAAAAGGACAAATAAATAAATAAGAGTATAAAAAAATCAAAATAAATAATAATTAATAAAATAAATGAAATATGAAGCAATTGGTTTTAGGTGGTATGATGGTGTGTCATTTTAAAATATTCGCTTCAATATATAATATAGATAACTTCAAGGTACATAAGTTGAATTTTGGTAGCGTTTTGCCTACGTCATAATTAAAAAGACCGTATTCTGTATAGCAACGCAGAATAGATGGTAACAGAGTAGGTACATACATACATATATACATACATACATACATTGCTAAACCAAGCCAAGCAGTTTACAATGTGATCATTAGTGGCACAGTTACTGTTCGTTAAATTAATATCTCTTGTTTCGAAATGGTGCAAGTTGAATTGGAATGTGGATATCAGAAGTTCGAAAAATAGACAAAGATATTTCATAATTTAAACAATAAAAAATGAGTGGTTATCCTTAGGTGAATTCTGCATCCCGGTTGCATTACAGTGGCTTTGCTATATGACTGGTCTCCTGCCTTATTAAAATTATATCTTAATGCCTTTCAAATGACTCTCCCAGATCAGAGCAACTTAGTACGATGGGGGAAAGCCATTGAAAAATCTTGCTATACGTGTGGTGAGGCAAACGCTCGTGCGAATGGGGGCTTATGTGTATAAATAGAAGAAAATATATTACCTACGTACGAGTACTTCTAAATTCTGGAATTGATATGGTTCAAATGGTGCAGAGTGTCAACGCACAGGAATAGACCAATCAGATTATTGGAAGATCACGTGATCCAATTTTCACGTAAACTGCCAATAACATGATTGGTTAAGGTCCCGAGGTAATGGAATGGCGCCCCGCACCGGAAATAACGGCGTTAGTTAGGACATCCGCCGTATCGATAGACGTATTCACAACTAAAGGTCATGGCTCATTGTACCCACATGGCCGCCTCGTCAGCTTGACCCTGGCTGACTTTTACAATCCAATCATTTAATATTATTTTGTCTGTTTTCTGTGATCTGCTTTGACTAAAAAAATATTGCTACGTAAATTTTGTTTGAACGTGTGTTCGTGCATTATTTTCCCCGATATTATCCCCGTTTTCTTACGGGAACGGGAACCACGCGGGTAAAACCGTGCGACGTCAGCTAATCATAGATATGCCAAAATGAGCTCATTGATATTGAAAAGTAATTAACAGATTGAAGTCAAAATAAAAAGGCTTCTGCTCGAACTAGACCGTTTGGGATTACTCTCGCAATTAGTAGACTCCCACCTGAGAATAGATACTCGTACGTCTGAACCAATTTGTGAGAACATAGTTTTTCTATTCAATCAATATCTAGGGTAACTTACCCAACTAGTATCTATTACTTAAAAGCCATACTGGGCCCTTAGTCATGAGCTGGTTCTTGCGACGAGGGAAGATCCAAACATGTCTTATGTTTTATGTTTTTTAGGCGTGTTTCATTATAAATATTGTATACTAGGTAGGTAAGTACTATTGTGTAGTCCAATATTTCAGAATATCAGAAGAGTGTACTGACACTAATTGATTGCTTCTCTTTAATAATCAATATTAATTATACAATTAATATTTGAAAAACCCGAAAAAAAAATTACTTGGTCACCCTAGGGATTTTTGGAAAACTATTCAAATTAATTTTAGATGATTCGGTGGTGTATCTCTCATTTGCGTTTTATCCATAACGGGACACCCTGTTACAAATTAAAATTACCAAATGCAGCCAGTATTCTTGCCGCCACCACGTGGGCATGATTTGTATAGCTAGTAGGTTAAGTTAGCTGAATTTTCTTATTGAATTTTCTTAATAAAATCAATAAATAAACATAAGGTGCTTAAGGCTACTGTGCATCATGATTATTATAAGAAATACGTTGCAAATGAAGTACTATGTTTCCATTTAAATCCTTTTCTATTTTGGAAGTAGTTTTTACATAAAAGGTCCTAAAACAAAAGGAATTCAATTACATTTTGACAATAGCAATTCGTTTACCCCCAATATTCTTGGCTCGAACCCCGCACAAAGTACATAAATACTGCATAACATATACTGACCAATCCCAACAGATCTAAACTTCGTGCGGACATTTACAAAGTTTGGATCATTTATGGATGAAATTTAATTTATTGTCTCTGACGCAGTATCAATACATAACAAAGTTTTAGTCATATATTTTTAGTACGTTAAACGTCATGTCAAAGAAATATTATATACAAAAACTTGCATGCAATTAATGTTATAGGCTGCGATGTATATTTATACTAATATTATAAAGAGGAAATATTTGATAGTTTGTTCGTTTGTTTGCATTGAATAGGCTCCAAAACTACTTAATCGATTTGAAAAATTCTTTCATTGTTGGGAAGCTACACTATCCCCGGGTGCTATAGGCTATATTTTATCCCCTTATTCATACGGGAACGGGAACTACGCGGGTGAAACAGTGAGTTTCAGTTTAATTAATGAAGCTCAAACTTCTGATTAAATTATTATAATAACCATCCGGCTATCCCCCATTGCAGCAGCGTGATGAGTGTCAGTTCCATATCCCTTTCTGCATATTGTTTGAATGTTAAGTCAAGTTTAAATTTGTTATTAAGTAAGAGCGATACCTTCTGACTCAAGTTTTTACTTAAAAGAAAGTCTCAGCCATATCAGTGATTGTAAAACTGTAAATGATAAATTTTTATTTCATTTCCTTCTGCCACCATTTAATTTATATGCGGAGTGAGCCACCACGGCCCAAATACCATAGTGCCTCCCTTATTGTATCTAGTATGAGCACGGACTGACTGTCAGCTTTTATAAAATAATAAATGTAATTTTTTATTCTTTAAAAATTAACAATCTCACCTGATAGTAAGTGATGATGCATTCTAAGACGGAAGCGGGCTAACTTGTTATTGGGGTAAAATACCACACCTCTTTCGGTTTCTAAACGACATCGTACTGTTATGGGGTTAATTGAAAGCCCCTTTTTAAAAAAAAGATATTTAATTGCTACAAAATAAAATACACATTTATAATGTAATATTAGTTAATTAAGACAATGTGTCTATTGAGTTCCGCGGCTAAGTAACGACTAAATGGGTATCTAAGCCCGGTAGCTTTAAATACCAATAATTATGATACAATAGCTTATTTATTGCTTACTTATTAACATGGGGTACTATGGTTAGGTATAACACCTCCCCCTTTTGTATAAACTTCGGGAATTTTGGAAACGAAGTTTATATTAAAATCTCAAATTTAAATATTAATTTTAACCTTAGGGTAAGAGTCATCTGGTTCGATTTCATGTTCGTCGTTTGTATTAATTTTATCTAATTTTGTTACAACATTCATATTCTGATTAATATTTTTGTTCTTAATGTAATATATTACTTTAGTGCTATAATATAATATTAATATAATTAAAATTATTAACATAGTTATTGTTATATAAGAATAATGTGTCCCATATTTTATAATGTGTGGGATTTCGTCCAATTTTGTATCTAAGAGGTTTTTATTTAAAGTATCTTTCTGTAATTTTAAGTCTTCTAAATTTATTCTTTCTAATGCAATAGGGGACGCATCTCCTTTTACAATGTTTAATTTGGCTTGATTACAACATGAATCATTGATAATATTGAAGTCGGGAATAATTAACGGTATGGTGATATTTTTATTCATCTTACTTGTTAGAATAGTATTCCTGTTGTAGCCAATGCAGGATTCTGGTAGCGTTAGTATACCTGTTCCAAATATTACAATTTCATTTAATTTCTGCTTTGAACATTCAATAATTATTTTACTGTTTTCTGATTGAACAAATATCCAGTCATTATATTTTAATTTATACCATATATTTACCTTTCCATAAATAAATTTAGTTGTACATTGATCAGGCATTTTCTTAATAATTTTTGACAATAATTCGCTTTCACAAATAGGTTTAGCATCAGAAGCATATACATTTGAGATTTCACATGTAAAATGCTTATCATTAATTTTTATACAATCATTTAAACTATCCAGATTAAAATAATAGTTTTTATCTATAGTAATAGCAATGTATTTACTATTTGGAATAATTAAACTGAATGATTCAGGCTTTTCTATATTATGGGGTGTTGGCAATGGTATAGTATGATAAAGTGTATACAATTTATTCGAAATTAATGGAATTTCTAAAACGAATATTATCCTAGAATTTATGACATATGAAAACACTTTAGATATCTCGATAATAGTATGCATCAAATTTATTTCAAGAGGAACTGGTAATTCTAGATCCTGTGGTAAGTGTTGGATGCTATCAACAAGTTCACTTTGTAGTTGTGTAGGGGTGATGACTGCAGGGTGCAGTTTATTTAAGCTGCTAAACATAATGGCATTAATTATATCATCTAGTTGGAATGACAGTGTCATCAAAGATATGTCTAAACAACTAAATATATCATTAATATTTAACTGTAATTGTATTCTGTCATTGAAAATGGTCAAATTTTTTACAGTTGCAAAAAAATTATTTATTGCATCATTTAATTTTAATTCGTTTGACTGAATTTTGAGTATGGTTTCATTAAAACGGTTTATTATAGAATTTGTCACTAAAATATTTTCTGTAATTAATGATGATAGTTTCTTTTCATTGTTTAATATAGATTCAATAGCTTGGTTAAAGATAATACCATCGTTTTCGTCTAAATTTCCAAAAATATGTTTTATTACAGAACCTATACCAGAAAACCAAGCACTACGTTTGTTTTTGTTATTAGTTAAATGAGAAATAGCAGAAAATTGTTTTACGATGTCATTATAGCGAAGTGTTAAAGGTTCAAAAATATCATAACATTCAGGGCTAACTGGGGTTTTCTCACAAGTGTCTTTTACATAATTTAGTACAGAGTTGATATTTTCAATATGAGGCTTAATATAAGATATATCTAATGGAATAATAACGTTAAGATGACCCTTATTAATTTTTACATTTCCTATGTTATCGAAGTAAATACCCGGACTTGCGGAAATTCGTTGGATGAAGTCCTCGTGATGGGCAGTAACACTGAAAATAGTGTAGTATGTTAGTTTTATATGTTTACTAAGTTTACTTAATAAATGTTTTAGCGATAAAATTAAAATTAACTTATAATAATAATAGTAAAAAGTAATGTTATAATAGTAAAAAGTAATGTAATAATAGTAAAAAAAAATTAACCTTAATAATAATTAATAATTAATGTAACCCTAGTGTTTTTTAATTTTGGGTGTTAGTTGTGTCTGCTAATTTTATTTGGTCATAATGGTGTGTCACATGACGCCTGTTAATTAATAAAGATAATGTATTATTGCCTAAAATTTTAACGACCTTATAGGGACCTTTCCAAAGTGGAGATAAGGCCTTTCGTAATCTTAAATGGTTCTTTAAATAAACATAATCGCCAATTTTATATTGCCTCGGTTTACTACGAGAATCATAATAGTTTTTTGAAATGGTTTTCGAATTTCGAATGTTCTGTGTGGCTTTTTCTAAGGAAAATCGGAGTCGGTTTTGTAACATTTTTACATACTCAGGATACGTTGCTCCTGACGACTCATCGTAAATAGAATTTGGAATAAATGGTTTATGGCCGTATAATAATTCAAACGGCGTATAATGCGTTGTGCAATGCACAGAAGTGTTATACGCTAGCATGGCAGTATAGACATACCGGGGCCAATCTGTCTGTTCATTGTTTACAAATGATTTCAGATATTCTTTTAAAGTGGAATGGCTCCTTTCTAATGCTCCTTGAGTTTGGGGATGGTATGGTGACGACCAAAGTTGTTTTATTTTTAAAAATTCACAAGTCTTCTTAAATAGGTCTGAAGTGAAATTTGTGCCTTGATCTGTTAGGATCATTTTTGGTATACCAAACATAGAAATGAAATGAAGAAGACAATCACTTGTTTCTTCTGCAGTTGTGCTTCGGATAGGATATGCTACTGAAAATTTGGTCAGATAATCTTGAAGAGTGAGAATATATTTCAATTTCGCAGTGCCTGACTCGGGAAGTGGACCAACAATGTCTAGACTAAGACGTTGCCAGGGTGCAGTGGACGTGCTGGTAATCTGCATAGGAGCTCTATTTGTTTTTCGCAATGCTTTATTTTCTTGGCAAGATCTGCATGCCTTTACATAAGTTTCGACATCCTTACGCATACCTTTCCAATAGTAAAGATCTTTAATTCTATTGTACATCCTAACTGAACCGAGATGTCCAGCGACAGGAATATCATGGTGTTCTCTTAATATTTTCTTTATTTCGGTAGGAGAAGGGTATATTATATTATTATGGTATATATGAACTTTGATACCAGTATTATGGAAAAGATATAGAAGAATGTTGTATATTTTAGTGAAAGAATGTTTATCGAAAGGGTTCTTAAAATCTGTAATACCTATCTCATCTACATTTCCAAATATTAATAATCTATTTCTTAGATGTTTCAGAGTATTAAATAATTCAGAATAAGGTGATTCGTCAAAATGATGAACCTTTGTAAAAAGAAGAAAATAAGATTTATTGTTTAATTCTATTGCATAATATGAATGTAATTGTTTTTCTGCTTCTACAATTTCCTTGGAATTCTCTACATTGCCCAATATTTCTTCTATGTAGGGATTTGATTCGTCTAGATCTAATGACGTAGGTATAACTATTACCTTTTTAGAAGATTTCATGAGACTTTCGTTATGTTCTATAATTTGTGTATCAAAACATTTATTTTTATCAAAAGCAGTTTTTAGAAATGTGGAATAATCATCAGCATTTGGACTAAGGTCGATAGGTTCAGGGTCTGGTGAACCGATGAGATCTTGAGATGGTGATCTAACAGGGTTTTCTATAGATGGTGATCTAACAGGGTTTTCTATTGGTAAGCCTACATTTTCTTGTGCAGTTAAGTCTATATCAGGTAAGTTTTCAGGGACAGGTAAGGGTGATTCTTCTCCTATTTGTATGTTTGAAGGTGGAATATTGATTTGATCTTCTGTGTCGGAAAGAACTTCGTCTAAATGGAAAGATGGTGGAGATAGTAGGAGTTCTCCTAAATCTCTATCTAGGTTTTGATTTTCTACTTCAGGTGGAGAATTTGAATTTGTGTCATCAGGATTTACTGTAAGCGAATTTACGGGGTATCTGGAAAGTGCATCAGCATTAGCATTTACCTTTCCTTTTTTATATTTTATGTTATAGTTGTATTCCTCCAATTTCAGTCTCCATCTTACAAGACGGGAACCTGGATCCTTACAATTAAATAACCATTGAAGCGGTTTGTGGTCCGTTACGATAGTAAAAGTTCTACCATAGATATAGGGTCTGAATAATTTTGTGCCAAATATTATTGCAAGACATTCTTTTTCAGTAGTACTGTAATTAAGTTCGGCTTTATTAAGTGTACGTGAGCCAAACGCTATGGGACGATCTTTACCAATTTCTCCTTGAGATAAAATAGCAGAAATAGCGTAATTGGAAGCATCGCATGTAAGAATAAACGGTTTTGTGAAATCTGGGTACATAAGTATTGGAGCAGTTAATAACTTATTTTTTAAGGTTTCAAAAGCGAGTTGTTGTTCATTATTCCAATTAAATGTGGAATTCTTTTTTAAGAGAGAAGTTAGAGGTTTTGCGAGCATAGAGAAATTTGGAATGAATCTACGATAATAGGAGATTAGACCTAAAAATGACTTTACGTCTTTTGGGGTATTTGGAATAGGGAACTTTTCTACTGCTTTAACTTTTTCAGGATTCGGTTTGACTCCTTCACCTGTAATTATGTGGCCTAAATAGTTTACTTCTTTTCTTAGGAACTCACATTTGTCAGGTTGTAATTTCAAATTAAACTGTCTCAACCTGTCAAATACCTTTTGTAGTTTTTGTATATGAGAATTTAAATCAAATGAATATATAACTATGTCATCTAAATAAACATAACAGTGTATACCTTGTAAGCCAGATAATACAGTGTTCATTAGTCTCTGAAATGTTGCTGGGGCGTTTTTTAAACCAAAGGGCATACGTTTAAACTGGAAGTGACCTTCTGGAACAGTAAACGCTGTCTTTTCTGCATCCTTGGAATCAACTTGTATTTGGTGAAATCCTGAGGCTAAATCAAGTGTAGAGAAATATTTACTATTTCCTAATTGGTCGAGAATTTCGTTAATTTGTGGTATGGGATATGATTCACCGATTGTGATGTCATTTAGTTTTCTATAATCTATCACAACTCTCCACTTCTTTTCTCCAGATGCGTCTGTCTTCTTTGGTACAACCCATATTGGTGAAGACCATGGTGAAACAGATGGTTCTATTATATCCTGATCTAACATTTTGTTTATTTGTTTATTTACTTCGGCTTTATGACACTCAGGGAATCTGTAAGATTTTGTGTTAACAGGAGTTTCCGAACTGGTTTTGATTTGATGATTTAGAGCATTTGTGTAAGTAAGTTCATCGTCGGCTAAATGAAAAATATCTGAATATTGAGAGCAAATATCAATGAGTTCTTCACTTTCCTCGACATTTAGATGGGATATTCTAAGAGAATCTATGACTCGGTTCGTTCTGTCAAATGTGCTTTGACAATTATTAATTAATTTTATGTTTCTATCAGGGATCTTTTCTATTTTTAATTTTAGATCCGAATTTAATTGGATAGGTTCTTCAGAAGTATTAAGTATGGTTATATTTATTCTGTTATTCGGTTTAACTTTTACTAGACAATTTGAAATTAGGACTTTTTCTGAAATTTTATTATCGAGAATTAGACCTTCCTTAATTTCCGGATTCTTGACCGTGCATTCTATAACGGTTTCTGATCTTGGTTGAATTATATAAGTAGGTTCATTAAAAATAAGATATGCTTTATGACTGTCTATTTCTATGCTATTATTGTTATAATTTATTTGACAGTTGTATGTTCTGAAAAGGTCAGTTCCTATGATTGCATCATATGGAATCTGAAGGTCATTAAATACATGAAATTTATGAGTAATATTATTTTTGTCATCAATTTTCAATCTTAGATTTATATAACCAAGACTTCTAACTGGGGGGCTGTCACTTGAATTTTCTGAACTGTTAATACCTTTAATTGTCACGTCATCAGGATAAACTTTGACCGATTTTGTTATCGATGAGCTTTTGATGAGACTGATAGTAGCACCTGTGTCTATTAATAATAATAATGGTTTTGGACTGGCGGATGTGTATAGTCTTATGTGAGGTAAATATCTGTTATTATTGTTATTATTAATTTTATAAATTTTAACCGTGCCTTTCCTTCTATTATGTCGCGTCCGACACGTTGACGGGACATTTATTCGTTTAAATTTTGATCGGAATCGTCAAAATATTCTACTTGATCTTGGTCATGATATTGTTCGTCACAATACTGTTCATTGTTACCAAGATTATCCTGGTAATCTTCTTCTCCTTCTTCTTCGTAATTTGGAGAAGAATTTTCCTCATTAACAAAATTAACGCGAGATTTATCAAACGATTGGTTTTTGTTAAATTGACCTTGATGAGGTCTATTTAATTGTTGGCCTTGAAAGGGTCTGTTAAAGTGTGGGCCTTGAGGAGGCCTGTTAAAGGATTGACCTTGAGGAGGCCTATTAAAGAATTGACCTTGAGGTCTGTTCGTTAATGTAAAAGACTTATTGGGGAAATAATTTGGTCTTGGACCATAACTATTATTTCTATGAGGATTATTGTTGGTATTGGGTTTAATTATTTTTTGTTGAGGCTTTTCAGATTTCCTATACAGAGTTTGTTGTATCTTTTCTTCCGAGATCGCGAAGCTTATCGCCTCGTTTAGGTTTTTGGGAGATTTGCATCTTACTATGTTTGAAACACGTGGGTATAAACCCATTAAGAAATGATGTAGGGCTAAATCTTCCATGGCTGCTGTTCTGCCAGGGACTTCAGATTTTTTAGTAGGATTCAAAGAGATTTCGGTTAAAAGTTGAGATAGGATAGACTCAATTTTAATAGAAAATTGAGTGACTGTTTCCGCAGGGCCTTGCTTGCACTCTTGCAGGTCAGTGATTAAATGCGAATAATGTTTACGTTGGCTGAATTGTGTTTTCAGAAAATCTTTTAGTTGTTCATAAGATGTAAATTCTTTAATGGAGGCTGCTATTTCAGCCTTTCCTTGTAATTGACTTTGAATGTATTTAAAAAGAATGAACTTCTGTGGTTCTGTGGCCAATTCAAATGCATTGTTACAATTAGTGATAAATGAATTAATAGTTTCTCTTGAACCATCATATGGTTTAATAAATTTTAATAAAATGTTTAAATCTACTTCTCTTTTCTCTAATTTTCCCACGGATGGAGAAGCAATTTTCTCAAACACTACAGGAATTTCAGTTGGGATCTCTACTTGTAGTTTTTTCGTAGCCATTATGAACTATTGAAACGATTTAAGAGTGAATTTCAATCTGAATAGTTAGTTAAAATATAGGAACTTAAAGTTAATAAACGGATAAAATAAAGTAAAACTTAATACTAACTTAAATCTACAAAAAAGAAAATTAAGGTAAAAGTAAAATTGTTGTTTACACACAAATTTTTGATTTTGAAATATTAAAATCAAAGGAATCAATTTATATTAATATGTAATTAGTTTTAATCAATTTAATGAAAAGATAATGAATTTAAGTATAATTATGATATTAAGTAATAAAGTGTAACGTTAATAACGTTGTATATCAATTTCAAATAAAAATTAAGAATTTTGAATATATTAATTAGTGTAAACTTTAGAACTTTTAATTACACTTTTAAATTTTATTTTAATGTTGTTACGCAATATTAAAGCGTTAATATTATATTGTAGCGTAATATAAGTGTTACATATGATATTTATTCGTATCACACAAATATTAATTAGATACCTCCGTATCTTAATTACAATTAATACGAGTAATAACTCGTTACAAAGATACAATAACAAGTATCAGGTTACAATAATATGAATTTGTTTTTAACGCGCAGGTAGGTCCAACAGCACTTACAGTTCGTGGAACGCGATTATCGCTATCGCCATAAACACCTGCATGCTGCGGACGGTGTCAGCCAGACCTCCTTGTGGATCCAACTCAGTGGATCAGGGCCAAATCCCTGGTGTTGCGCCGGACGGGAACAAACACTACCACTTATTAGAGGCCTTCTGCCTTTGACACTTATTAGCACTTTTGCACTTTTATTTGCACTTTATTTGCACTTTATTATTTTCACTTAGAAAATAGCCTTGCGCGGAGTCGGGCCTTGGAACTGTTTTTGGTTTACCGGAATTTTCGAAATCCGCACCGCTGCCACCAATTTGTTATGGGGTTAATTGAAAGCCCCTTTTTAAAAAAAAGATATTTAATTGCTACAAAATAAAATACACATTTATAATGTAATATTAGTTAATTAAGACAATGTGTCTATTGAGTTCCGCGGCTAAGTAACGACTAAATGGGTATCTAAGCCCGGTAGCTTTAAATACCAATAATTATGATACAATAGCTTATTTATTGCTTACTTATTAACATGGGGTACTATGGTTAGGTATAACAGTACGTACGGTACGAACGCTAAATCGCTTGGCGGTGCGTGTTTGCCGGTAAAGTGGTAACTAGCCATAGCCGAAGCCTCCCACCAGCCAAAACCATGTCTGGTTATCGCAGATCTATAAACCTGACAATCACAGCAGATTAGAAAGCTGTTCATTTTAGAATATCTCGTCGACCATTAAACAAAGACGTTGGGACAAGGACGATACTCAAAGCGAATTTAACTTTATAGATTCACCACGACTTTGTCCGCGCGAAATTTAGTTCAAGGTTAAGTCAAGGAATTCTGTAAAGAGTTAAGTTTTGGTAAACAGGTGAAAACTTTGCCTGTAAAAATTACATAGTATTTCACTCGTTATCGAAGATTAGCCTGAACAGAACAGATTAAAGGAATCCCTTCTATACAAATATTATAAAGCTGAAGAGTTTGTTTGTTTGATTGAACACGCTAATCTCAGGAACTATTCTTTCAGTGTAAGATAGCCCATTTATCGAGGAAGGCTAGGCTATTGTTAGGATTAAGCAAACTAGATTCATAATTATATCACATTTTTATTTTCATGCTGGCAACTTTGTTTTTAAATGATCTCTCAGTTGTCATTCTGTGATTGGTTGACGCCGGTTGAAGTAAAATGGCGGGAACCAATCAGATTTATTTTATCCAAGCTTGAAAGCTACAACTTGACAGGAGACATTATTGTTTTCATGTTGGCGGTTGATTATTCTCTGTGGAGCGAATCACTAGTGAAGTCGCGTAGAATTGAAACAGTTTTATAACCAACATCTTTGAAAAGAGCTACTGTAGAGTTTCTTATCGATTCTTCTCTGCAATGTCTGCAATTCCGAATCGAGAGTAGTTTCACCACCAATAGAAATATCATAAAGTAATTGAAATAAAAGAAGGTATTCAAACAATCAAGAAGTTATTATTACCTGAATCCTGAGTACGCCTACATTTCAGAAGTGGGATAACCTACGTAAGTAATTGTGATAATTAATTATAAATTCTTTAACTACTTTGACAGATTTTTAAATGGTTTTGTGACAAATGGATAAAGTATATCACAAACTACAACTTTCACGTACAGTTTTAGATTGTAATATTTATAGTCTAAATAGCTAAATAGTTATTGATAGAGGTTGCGAGTAGTTTTGTTCAACCTGTAAAATAAAATCTTGGTTGGTGCGTTAGCTATTTAATTTATGAAGGTACGCACATAGACGTACTTAATAAAAATTCGAGCTACCTGTATGGGCCGAAGCACCCAAACCCACCGTGCACTATTGAACTGGGGCCGCGGGTCACACTAAATGAAACTACGGCTTGATCTCGATGGGTGTTGGGTTTATTTAAACAAACAATGTAGGCACCATTAACTGAGAACACCAACAACTTGGCAAACCGATGGCTTGCCTCATATACCCTAGTATGAACAAGTCATAGCGTGATCCAAAGTGTGAGTGGCGCCATCTAGTGCCACTGCACGTAAACATACCGCCCACCAAGGACATTTAGTGGCGAAATGTCCTTCATTATTCCGCCCACCGTGACCACATGAGATGTTCTTGGTGAGAAGTTTACACGGTTTGACTTTACTGACCTACATTCCAAATTTTTCAGATTTTACTTGACATGATTTAAAATTTATACAAAATTATAAATGAACTACTCAAGTTCATTGAACTGTGAACTAAAATTAATACAAAACTGTAAAATGAATTTGAACTTGTAAATAAATCGTACTTGAAATATGAACTAAACATATCATAAATTATAAAATGTATCTATGGGCTAAACTCTATAAGATTATAAAGTTAAATTAAATAGACCTATGAACTAAAATCTACATTTGTACAACAACTTTAATTTATTTGCTTTAAATTAAATACTAAATTATAAAACGAATTTGAACTGGAAATATGAACTAAATACAAATTAATTTAAAATTGATCTATGAATTTTAAATATACAACCATCAAAGCATCAATTATTTACTTTGAATTTAAACATTGATTTTATTTAACTCTGAAACTTGCCCTTAAATTTTAGTTTGATTACAATACTAAAGTATAAAATGAATTTGAACTTTAAAAAAATAACTAAAATGCTAAATTATAAGTGATCTTAAAATTGATCTATGACAAAACTGTACCGTTATATAAAAGCTATCAAATAGTTGACTTTGAACTTTCCTTTTATTTTATTTTACCATGAATTTTACATTACATTAATTTTAGACCTTTTGAAAGTAGTATTTTTCATCCTGATAGCGATCACACGGGTTATATTATCAGTCTTTGGGTGCTATTCCAGAATTACGACCCATTAACTATATACCAGCTGCCAAGCGGCAAGTCCTCCTTGTAAGAGAGGACGTTTAAAGCTTTGGATCTCTCTTTGAATAAATTGCCATCTCGTTGAAAAGATTACGTTTAACATTAGGTGGCTCTCCAATTGAAGCAAGTAAATCTCCAAATATAGATAATATAGAAACCTTTTGGGTAGGATGTTTTCTGAAAATGTATCGACAAGTGACCTAATTGCTGCTTCCGACTTAACTTTTTCTTTTTCTACCTTTGGCATTTTATATGAGATTCCTCGACCTATGACCTCGAAATTTGAACTGTCAAATTAACTATTTAGGTATTTAACCAGACGAGAACAATTGTGGAATTAGTCCACGCTTGAATGTTGTCCTTTTTGAACATCCACGACTGTAGTAGCTCAATTAATGTCTAGCCACCAGCATTGTGCCACAATCTTCGTTTCCTTCTATTTCGTTGAAGACACCATAAAATATAAATATTTTACCTTTGTCCTCTATTTATTCTTGAATAAACCACGGCTACACATGCTAATTGGAAAGGATTGCAGAATCCGTATAATTCAGTGGTAACATTAGTCATTGGATCACTCAACCATCGGGGGACGTGTCCTGCAGTAAGTTGTTCTAGTGCTCTACGGTAAGTGAACCATTAATTTTGTAGTTCTTTCAAAAATTAGCTTGTCTAACTGACCTTGCTAGCTATAGTTTTTTAATAATTAATTTTGCTTTTATAATTAAAGTTGCTATTCAATCTAGTAGATTGTACAGATATGCTGTAACTAATAATATTGATCCTTTTGTTTCAGATCCGGATGACATCTCCGGCAGATTCACCGAGTAAGTAAAATGATCTTCACTTCTGTCTAAGGTAAGTAACCTTTATTTTATTATTTTTTCCCTTTTGTTCTAGAACTTTTCATTGTCCTTTATCCTTTGATCTTTTAGTTATTTTTGTCCTGTATATGTTTGCCCTGTTTGTCCTTGCTGTTGTCCTAAGTAGTATTCCTGTCCTATTTGATCTTGAAGTCTTGTCCTGTTTGATCTTGTTAGTTGTCCTTTTTGACTTTGTTGTCCTGTTTGACCTTTTGTCCTTTTTGACTTTGTTGTCCTGTTTGACCTTGTTGTCCTGTTTTCCTAGTGAGACTGTATAACTGATCTATGTTTGTCCTTGTTGTCCTGTTTGACCTTGCTGTCCTGTTTGACCTTGTTGTTCTGTTTGATCTTGTTGTCTTGATTGACCTTGTTGTTCTGTTTGACTTTGATGTCCTGTTAACTTTTTTGTTTTGATGTATTTTAAATATTTATTATATTTAATAATTTTAAAATATAATTTTTCGTTTCAGCTCTTCCTCTGTCAGACCTGTCAGCATACTTTTTGCACTATAAATTTCTTCCATTTCCTTTCAATATATCAGTTTGTAAGACCGATATATTTTCCAGACTATTACGATTGAACTGGTTTTGACATGTCACCTTGCCTGTCAGAATCCAACCTAAACTGGTATTTTGTGCCAGAAGATTGCCTGTTGGATCCTTTTTAATGCCATCCTGCAGAATTTGGCTATACACATTCGCTCCCAACAATAGCTCAATTTTTTTAGGCCTATTAAAATGTGGATCAGCTAAACTGAGATTCTGCAGTTCTATCCAATTTATTTCATTAATTCTTTTTTCAGGCAGATAACTTGTGATGTCTTTTAATACGTATGCTGTTACTTCGATTTTACGACCTCTGTTGAATCTAGATTTGAACTTAATAGACACTAAATGTTTAGAATTAATAGCTCTATCTCCTCCAAGTCCCGTTATGGTTCCGCTTACTGCAGTCTTTTTGAGCTGTAACCGTTTCACAGCTGATTCGGTTATGAAACAGGCTTGTGACCCTTGATCTATTAGTGCCCTAATATTTAGATCTCCAGTTTCAGACTCGGTTTTTACTAATGCTGTTGCAAGTAAAACCTGTCCTCTACTAGTGCTCCTTTGAGTTGATAAGCAGGAAACTATTGGTTCAGCACTAGTTGTAGTTCTAGCACTCTCAACTGGTTCTCTTGCTGTTGAACTAGTAGCTCTACTGTAGCTCTCCTGTTCTGGATGCAGAAGTGAATGATGCCGTTTTCCGCAATTGTCGATTCTGCAAGTTCCAGATTTTCTGCACTCCTGAACTCGATGGTTACTGCCCAAACAATTAAAACAGATGGAATTATTTGCTACAAAGTCGCGTCGTTTTTCTACATCTTCACTTGCAAATTTTTTACAGAAACATAATTTATGACTACCCGAGCAAAATTCACAACGAAGTTTATCTGACTCATTCGTCACAACAAAAGTCTTTGGTCTGGAGCTGTTACCACTGGTCCGCTGTACTGAAGATTTTCTTGACTCTACAAATTCTAGTGCACGAAACCGATTCTCAATAAAACATTTGAACTGATCTAGAGTTGGCAAATTATTCAAATCTACTGAGCTCGAAATATGTAGCTCCCACTGCTTTCGAGTCTCTTGATCTAATTTAAAACTGACTATATGAATGATAATAATATCCCATGTGCTCACATCAATATCAATATTTTTTAATGCATTTAAACAGTCTATGGTGGTGTCTATTAGTACTTTCAGACCCGACGCTAATTCCAAATTCATAGGTTTAATACCAAATAAACGTTGCAAAATATTGTTTGCCAAAAACTTTCTATTATTATAACGTTGTTCTAATAGTGACCAGCATTCACTATAATTTGCGCCCGTAATCGGAGTGTGCCGAATCAGTTGTTCGGCCTCATCCGATAAGTGAGACTTTAAATAGTGTAGCTTTTGTACACTATCTAAAGTCTCGTTATTATGAATTAGGGCCAAAAATAAATCTCTAAATGTGGTCCATTCCGAATATTTACCAGAAAATGTGGGAATGGAAATTTTTGGTAATTTTACCCACGAATTTTGCTGTTGACCTGATATAATAGTTTTTTCCTTACTAGGTTGTTCTTTAGAAAACTGATTCAATATTTTTTTTATTAATGATTTATATAACAAATAAATATCTTCTGTAGCTTCAAATATTTCATTTTCGACATATTGTTTACTAGATAAAGCATCTGCTTCTGATATTTCGTACAATTTTATGTTATTTGACCTAAAACTTAACCAATCTTTTTCTAAATTCTCTAATTTAACTTCTAGATACTCGAAATTTAATCTGTCCTTTGGTGTTTTCTTAAAATTGGAAAACCCCTTTTTAATTATATTATGCAACTCATATTGTACATTTAATAAACCTTCCATGGTTGAACTAACAAATTAATAAATACTGCAAATTATTTAAATTAAATTATAATTGAAGTTAAAACGAAAAATGAACTTAAAATGATCTGAAACTAAATTACTATGATGTTCTATAAACAAGCAACAAAGTGTATTTCACAAATATCAACAAATTTAACAATATATTCTATTAACCAAAATAATTCTATGTTCCAATTTCAAAACACAAAAAATTACAAGTCTTTTTACTACTAAAAATCTTCAAAGTTAATATTTTTTCTTAAAATTTTACAAGTGTTTTAAATCTAATTGACTCTGGCGGAAATCGGGCATAGGTTCCCCGTTCCCTCGTTTTTAATGAACTTATTCTAAGTCTTAATTAGCATGCAATTAATTCTAAGTTACTTTAACAAATTACTCTAATTTATCTTCCAAAGTCTATTTTCGATGATGAAATTTTAAAGTTATTTTCACTAAAGAAATAAGGTTCAATTTACTTTAACTATTAGTATTAAATTTGAAACGTCACTTTTGACACTTGACACTTTTGCACTCACGTGTCACATTGACAGCTGTCAATGTGATTTGAACTCCTGTCCTTGTTGATCTGTGGTTGATGTCCTCTGCTGTCACTTGTCATCAGTCCGCTGCTAGCGCCGATAGCACCCTCTGCCGGCGCCTTCCGTCGGTGCTACGTACTCGGTTTCTGCAGCAATCCACTGCGAGTACGGCGGGTGGTCTCCAGTGACCACTTGTCTTCAAAAAATGTCCTCGGTTCCAGATATCCGGCTCTCGTAGGAACAATGTATGGGCCGAAGCACCCAAACCCACCGTGCACTATTGAACTGGGGCCGCGGGTCACACTAAATGAAACTACGGCTTGATCTCGATGGGTGTTGGGTTTATTTAAACAAACAATGTAGGCACCATTAACTGAGAACACCAACAACTTGGCAAACCGATGGCTTGCCTCATATACCCTAGTATGAACAAGTCATAGCGTGATCCAAAGTGTGAGTGGCGCCATCTAGTGCCACTGCACGTAAACACTACCGTCAAATGAACAAGAAAGTGATGCATCCCAATTTCCCATGTAAGTACATGCCATCACGCTCAAATTGCATATGCGGTATATGAAGACAGACCAAGGCCATTAATTTCATACATCTGGCAATATACTACACACTCGCACGTAGATACTCGGCGCTATTATGGTGCTTCAGTATCGGATGTTTGACAGCGAGAAATCGTTTGCCTATTTTATTAGTTTATGGGAAGATCAATGATATATTTATACTATAGACCGGTTACGTCCCTACAAAATCACCGCATAAAGTGATCCGAATAATAATAGTAATAGGCGCATACATGTACAATTTAGTTCCATGATTTATTTATGTGTATATATTGTTTATACTTCCTGAACACACAACTCGAAATTGTAGACGATATTTAGGTATTATTTGTATAAATAACGTTCGTTGTTGACCAAAACTTTTATTAGCTTACTATAAATTTCCTCTTTTGAGCGCCTCATTTTTAGCGAGCGCTAGTAACACAAAACACATCTAACAGTGTTTAATATCATTGGGATAGACTGAAATGTTGTTTTCAATTGGATAGTTGACTCATATAAAAATAATAATTATTAAAAATAATATTATACAAATAATTGATATAATTTTGTATAGTATTTGAAACGATTCCAAATATACCAATTACCTATTATAAAAGAAAGCATTATCATCTTTATCAAATTGTAAGTCGAAAAAACGCATATACATATATTAACATTGTTCATTTTCTTTTGTTCGAGTTCGAATGAGTTACAAGAGGGAACCAGACAAGAGATACCATAGTTGCAACAGATGTCGAAATAAAGAGGACAACCGTCGAGCAGTCGTGGTGGTCTGAGTCAAAGCCGGTTTGAGGGACTAGAGTCCAGCTGAGACGCCGCCACGTGGAGTTTTACTTCAGTTGAGCGACGCTGGAGTGCTAACCAGGGTAGTCTCTGGGCCATGGACCATAATGAGGTGGTAAGCTGGTCACAGGGAGACTCGAGGTTGGGCTCGTGATTAGTGGAGTGCCGATCAGGGTTGTCTCTGGGCTATGGACCATAATGAGATGGTAGCTAGTCACAGGGAGACTCGAGGTTGGGCTCGTTATGTGGAGTGCTGACCAGGGTTGTCTCTGGGCCATGTCGATCATAGTGAGATGGTGGCTGGTCTCGGAGAGACTCGAGGTCAGGTTTCTGGATTGACGGCGCCGGGGAGTAGAAGTGGCGCTGGTGTGACGGCGCCAAGGCGTTGCAGTGGCGCTGGTGTGACGGCGCCAAGGCGTTGCAGTGGCGCTGGTGTGACGGCGCCAAGGCGTTGCAGTGGCGCTGGTGTGACGGCGCCAAGGCGTTGCAGTGGCGCTGGTGTGACGGCGCCAAGGCGTTGCAGTGGCGCTGGTGTGACGGCGCCAAGGCGTTGCAGTGGCGCTGGTGTGACGGCGCCAAGGCGTTGAAGTGGCGCTGGTGTGACGGCGCCAAGGCGTTGCCGTGGCGCTGGTGTGACGGCGCCAGGGCGTTGCAGTGGCGCTGGTGTGACGGCGCCAGGGCGTTGCCGTGGCACTGGTGTGACGGCGCCAGGGCGTTGCAGTGGCGCTGGTGAGACGGCGCCAGGGCGTTGCAGTGGCGCTGGTGGGACGGCGCCGGGACGTTGAAGAGCGGCGTGAAAGAATCCGCCGCGGGCATTGTACATCAAATATCAGGTCATCGTTCTTTATTATCTCTATAGTAGTCTTATAAGTATCTTAAAGTCTAACTAGTACCTTCAGTCTTGAATCTCGACAATTATTGCTGTTCAGCCCAATAGAATAGTAAAAATTCAAATAGTAAACCTTTTTCCAAATTTTGACTACTTATTGCATTAAACAGTGAATATCTATCTAAACACCTAGTCTGGTAAATTTATAAGGTAAACGTTGCGGTGTATGGTTGAGATTATAGGATCGTCATAACTAAGTTCTGCTTCTAGGATTGGCCAAGATTATTTATTCAGCAAAAGTGGTAATAAAATAAAAAAAAAACAGTGTTGAAGCATAAAAATAAAATTTAATGAGTAGATCATAGAAAATTTAACATTTGAAAATTTGGTTTTGTTAATTTGTAACAATTCGGGCTATCACTTTCATCATTCATTGGAAAACTGAACCTTAAGGGAGAACTAAAAATCTACTAACATTAACATCGAGCTAATAATAATATTAATTTATTTGTCAGGAAAAAAAAAGTATCAAAATACTTGGACCTTGCTCATGAGATTACCGTCATGTGAATTTGAGTCAACTATTATTGTTCCGATAGTTCTTCCACTCAATGGTCTTATAGCGAAGAGCTTCGACGAATACCTTAAGAAGCTTTCGCTTAACTGTTGGATCAAGAGTCAGATACAAAAGGCAATGATTGTTGAAATGGCGCGTATTGTAAGGCGGTTCACTCAATTATAAATTTTTAATAGTGTTTTATATTATATTTTGTTAACAATGTAAAAAAAAAAAAAAAAAATTTAAAAAAAAGGTCATATAAATAAATGAGAGAGAAAAATTTATTTGCCTTGAAAAAGGGTTAGAAACAGCGACGAGTGATTTTACATAGATAAAAACATCTATTGAGTTCTTGTTCGTTCTTGGCGCAAATGGTTCATTTTTTGAGTTTTACAAAAATATATATTTGAAGTATAGTCCTTAGTAACTTCATGCAAACCAGAGGAATTATTAAAAACAATGAACGTAAAAGCACTTTCGTTTTACATTAACTTTATTATATTTATTTTACTAGTTTTGTAGTTATTTTACAATGTTTAGCATTTCATAGCCGAGTATGTATATTTGTTATTATTAATAACAATACGGCGTATTCTGAATAATATGTTGTATTTAATGCGATTATGTTTTTGTTTTCTACTTGAGTAATCTTTATTTTAATTTATTTATTTCACTTACAAGAAGAGCATTTTAACTTTTTAATAAAACAAAAGGTACGTGTTAGCCATAAGATTTCCAGATATTCAGAGATGGGTTTTTTTCCAAAACCTATCCATTGAATTCGAATCAATATCTACTACATTACTGAGGTTATTTACTTTTACTGACAACAATCGTCATGTCGTTGTCGGTCGTGCAACTTTCTGGGAACAGGGGAATTAATTCATAATTCATAGCGCCAAGAACAGTTTACACGTTGGAGGATACAAAGGACTGATCGGTTTTCGTGGATAATTAAATCCAAAATATAAGCATAAATAATTAAGATTTGGAACCCTCGTAACTTTAATTATAAGTTTTGGACTATAATTACCACCATTAAATAAATTAAAGTATGACATAACTTGACGTTTTAAAAGTGTTTGTAAAATGAGCTCAATTGCCATAAATGAATTTTGAATTGTGATTTTTTAGTAATTGAACACAGAGCTTTGTGTCCTACAAAAAAGTATATTTAATAGTAACCTTGCTGAAAAGGGATTCCAATACCTAAAGGATAACTATTTAATAAAAGATAATAAATTGTATCGTTACTTAGAGTCGTATAAAGATAATCTCCGTTGAGAGTGCCGAATGTGGCAGATAATTATGTCGCATCATGACTACTTTGGTCACTTTGGGGCGGAGAAGACACTTGAAAGAAAAAAAAAAAAAATTATTGGTTTAGGAAAATGTCAAAGTTCGTTAAAAATATGTAAAGTGCATTGAATGTGCATATGCCTATACCCGTTTAATACCCGTTTAAACTCGAGAGAAGGTCTGCTCCATCCTTTCGCTAAAGTACGAGTAGATGTGATGTTTCATACCATGCATGTTGACCAACTCAGACCTTTCGTCGAAACAAAATGAGGTTAAACACATTTGCTAGTGATTGTAGATGGATTCACCAAATCATGTCTTATTAAGCCTGACCGTAATACAGCTGACCGCGGTAGCTGTTTCGTTTCTTACACCTTTACTCGATTTTGCTTGTGATAAATGTGTCACTGAGCATATTCTTAATGCAGTAAGTCCTAGGTCAAGTAGAAAGGTACAATCGGAATATTCTTGACAAAGGCAGAAAACCAGTCTGAGTTTACTCTGAAGGTGAACTTGTTAAGATAACAAAAAAAAGATTTTTAATAATTATGAACAGAACAAAGCTCATGCCCTCATATATAGGGCTCTATCGTGTCTCTAAAGTCCTAGGGTACGATATCCTATTCCTAGGATAGGTATCAAGTAGCGCAGGTGTCAGGCGTAATCGGCCTGCAAAACACACGTCCCACAACAGTTGCCGCCGACCGTATGTTGGCATGGATAAGTACATATTGCTGCTTTATAAGATGAACGGTTAGAGCAAGAGCTCTGATGATAAGGATTATATAAAGATGATAATTAATACTTGACAAAAAAAAAATTGTTTATTAATGTTCGTATGATTTTAATTTACAATTTTATATAAGAATAAGAATTGTTTATTCGAAAAAAACTCAGTACTCAAATTGCAATGACGTCCTGGCCCTTAAACTAGGTAAGCCCGTGTCTTAAGGGCCAGTGACTTCCCCAGGTGCATATGCATAGGTACAATTACAATAATGGTATAGTTAACATAAAATATCCAAATAGAATTTTTACAATAATCAGGTATTTTGTGTTTTTTATATTTATTTATCGATGCATTTAAACTGCAGGTTGATTTTTCGTTGTTACAGATGAGACACGAGAATCGATCGGATCGTGTCTTGTCACTCTCGATGGAGCTGGAATCAGGCACGAGAATCGATCGGATCGTGGCCTGATACACAGCAGAAACACTAGAACCAGGCACGAGAATCGATCGGATCGTGTCCTGGTATGTGAATATTAGAGTATGTTGCCCCACTGGCTGCCACAAGTAAATCGATCGTCTTGCAGGCATATATGTGGGGTAAGCTGATAATAGTGGGTTATTCGATTAATCGATCGTTCGAATCCCAACGAAATAGTTAGAAGTCATATAAGTGAAAGAAAGAGTTAATCGATCGTTGTTTTTCTTATCAAGCAGATCTATATAATTACTTACGAAGTAATGTGACCAATAATAGCAGTATGTAATATAAATATTAATAGTCTTAGAAGATAATCAGTTTACGAATGTAACCGATTATAATGATGTTTGTGATTGTTGCATTAATTATGTTGATTGCAATGTGTAAAATCAATTGAGAATATAGTCTGCAGTTTACGAATATACCTAACCGTTTTTATTGATATTTGCAACTGTTGCATTAACTATGTTGATTGCGATGTATAAAATCAATTGAGAATATAATCTACATTTTGATATATAAGATACAAGAGTTATTCAGTTCATAAAGTAAGTTTATTAGAATGGTATTAACATTGAAATTTGTATACAATCAGAGTTTTATAAGAATGTACGAGTAGAATAATATTATGAAAAGAGTAAGAGTAAGAGTTTATGTAAAGAGTGACAACTGACTAACTTTCGATTGTTAGGATGCCTCCTGGCGACATGTGCGGGGCGCACACGTTGTCAGGACGGTCGATTGTTAGGATTAAGCAAACTAGATTCATAATTATATCACATTTTTATTTTCATGCTGGCAACTTTGTTTTTAAATGATCTCTCAGTTGTCATTCTGTGATTGGTTGACGCCGGTTGAAGTAAAATGGCGGGAACCAATCAGATTTATTTTATCCAAGCTTGAAAGCTACAACTTGACAGGAGACATTATTGTTTTCATGTTGGCGGTTGATTATTCTCTGTGGAGCGAATCACTAGTGAAGTCGCGTAGAATTGAAACAGTTTTATAACCAACATCTTTGAAAAGAGCTACTGTAGAGTTTCTTATCGATTCTTCTCTGCAATGTCTGCAATTCCGAATCGAGAGTAGTTTCACCACCAATAGAAATATCATAAAGTAATTGAAATAAAAGAAGGTATTCAAACAATCAAGAAGTTATTATTACCTGAATCCTGAGTACGCCTACACTATAAATTATCCCCATATTCCTACGAAAGCACCACGTGGGTGAAACCGCGCTGCGTCCGCTTGTGTTAATATAAAAGCCTCAGTAGCTCAACGGTAAGAGCGGTCGGACTCATCTCCGAGGGGTGGCGGTTCGATCCCCGCCGCGTTAGTCTATTGTCATACCCACTCATACAGTCTTTCCTGACTATTTGGATGGGAATAGGAATATTGGTCATATTTAAAAGATATACGGTATATAGGTATTCTTTTATAAAAGAAATAAGAAATCTTTGTAATAGGTTGTCGTTTTACCCTTTTTATATGACCCTACCCTACCCTAAAAATCCAGTCACCTAAGAGTTTTCATCGAAAACGCTGCCTAATGCTAATACTTTAGAATTTTTCGGTATTTCTCTTCGTATCAGGTATGCATTATTAACTATAATAAAGATTGACAAAAATAAAATGGGGTAATTGACTCATATGAAATTGAATATAAACTATATTAATTTCATTAGTACATGGAAAGAGGGCCCGAAATATATCGATATCAATTAATAATATTAAACGCTCCGTTTGTAAGGGATTTGTTAGAGTGACGTCACAGTTGAAATACAGACCATCATGACCGACAGGCGTTTTGGCTCGTATTGTCAAAAACATATTTATAAACTAAAATGTTCATGTAATCACGTCTCAAAAAAGTATGTGTTCTGTACTCTGGAATATGATAAAAAGAAGGTTCAACCAACTTGAAGGAACCATTTTTCAAATATGCTTTTTTTATAATCCATCTGATTAAACTATTGCTGTGGGCATAAAAAATGCGACTTCTTGTGTAATAAGTGTTCAACTCTCATTGAACAATATACTTAATCAGTTACCCACGTCAGGCATCTTACCACCGCGTTCCCATTAGAAAATACAATATCGCGATAAAAGGACATTCCACTACTGATCTTCGTTGTTCTATATATTGTGTGGTGACATCGTCGTCATCAACCCATATTCGGCTCACTGCTGAGCTCGAGTCTCCTCTCAGAATGAGAGGGGTTAGACCACGCTGGCCCAATGCGGATTGGCAGACTTCACACACGCAGAGAATTAAGATAATTCTCTGGTGTGCAGGTTTCCTCACGATGTTTTCCTTCACCGATTGAGACACGTGATATTTAATTTCTTAAAAAGCACACAACTGAAAAGTTGGAGGTGCATGCCCCGGACCGGATTCGAACCCACACCCTCCGGAATCGGAGGCAGAGGTCATACCTACTGGGCTATCACGGCTCTGTGTGTGTGTGGTGACATATCTAGAGGAAAACAACAAATTAGTGACCTACTTTTACCTGGAAGACCACGAGTCAGACCTGGATCCCCATGAGACACTGGACAATCAGTTGCAAGCAGTCTTTTACGAAATAGTATGAAAACATTTTTTTCAATGATAAGAACGATAATGAACTATTTAAGATTATTTAAAAAAAATGTCAACTAGCCTATTTTATTATAATACAACAGTTATAGAAATATGTAATAGGTACTCATAATATCAGTGAAAGAGCAGAACTAGGTCTCGCGAAGCTCTTTAATACGCATTAGCCTAATTTGGAGCTCGCTGGAATCTAATTCTTGTCTGTACTTGATACCATGATATTGCGAGTTAATTCAAAATATTAAGACTGTAATAATTGCTAGGCTAATTTACTAATTTAACTTACTTTTGATAAATGTATACTAGGGAGCGAGCTAATTTCTATAAAAACTTTTATAAAGATCGATAAACCGTTAGTTTTTGTATACGATCGTCAAAACAAATCTAGTTTTCCGCTTATTCCGGGGAAACGGGGGAATATTGATCTTGTGTAAAAAAATAAATTCATTTTTTTTTTGAAAAAAAATAATCTTATTAAAGCCTGACCAAAATTATTAAAATCTTTATCAGGGCCATGACTAATTTGTATTTTTCAGCTCACTGCTGAGCACGAGTCTCGTCTCCGAATGAGAGGGGTTAGGCCAATATTCCACCACGCTGGCCCAATGCGGATTGGGGGACTTTATACACGCATAGAATAAAGAAAATTCTTTGGTATGCAGGTTCCCTCACGATGTTTTCCTTCACCATTTGAGACACATGATATTTAAACTCTTAAAATGCACACAACTGAAAAGTTGGAGGTGCATGCGGACCGGATTCAAACCCACACCCTCCGGAATCGGAGGCAGAGGTATCTATCTTGAGGTATAGTACAATCTATACTGTTAATTATTACTGTAAATAATGAAGCTATTACTAAGCAAGTGGAATTAAAGTATTTTACGATAATAATAAAAATACAAGGACATGCGATCTTACACGCGTGCCAAGAAACGGGGTATGATTCAACATAAAAGAAAGGGTAATTTCAGAGCGGAATTATCTCGATATTTGTGCCAAAATAATTTCACCCGCGGTACGTGACTACGCACAATTATCACTTCAGGGACCAAGTGTTCAAAGGGTCCGAAACGTGTACCGAGCTTAGCAATTCAATCAATTCTGAATTCAATCTCAGAACAATTAGATAAAAGGAATATTTCTTGTATGTATATAATTACGTAAGGTCACCGTCCGCTACTTCGTCGTCGTGAATAATCCATTATAATATATTTTTTACTCACCTCTAGTCTAAGATAAATTCCAAGCGTTTCAATTCTCATGGTTCTGTTTTATTTGTGCAAAGTAGGCAGTACAACACCTACCTATAAGTAAAATTTTATATTTTTACGATCCAAGATATATTGTAATTTACAAAGTCTTTCCTCCTATGTCTCCCCTTAAAGTTAAATTTTTTCAAAGATCATAAGTGAGCGTCTATTTTCTTCCCCGTGAACTTAGTCATAAAGTTGCGATTCAGTCTGTGAGTTCAGTTCTGTGGTACTTAAAAAATATACGATTATTAGACAAAATAAACATGGAGTAAAATAAAAGGTTCTTGCCATTATGTCGCTATAATAACCTTTTCTATGTTCCAGTGAAACTTCAGTTAAAATTGGTTCTGCCATTCAGGAGTTTAGCTCGGACAAACAAACATACAGACAGACAAAACGAACACTTAAAAAAAATACACCAGACTTCAAAATCACAAAAATGTTTCTACTAAACTAAAAAGCGAAAAATAACATCGTACTATGTGCTACCTTCTGATCAGCTTGAAGGCGGTAAAAAAGAAGTTAGTTTGTATTTTAGTATCTTAAATATTTTGAGAAAACACAGACATCAACTTTTTAAAATATATACGTATTGGTTTTTGTCCGTCTAAGTCAATATCAGTTCTAATACTCGTAATATCACAAAGTATATTTACGCAAGTGCCTACCTATTCTAATAAATTTCTCCAGAGGAAAGGAGATATAAATTTACGCGAATTAAAGTTAAAGAAGGATAAATCTGACAACATTAAAATATTCAAGACTTGTTCATGGGGAGATAGCAAGAGTCATTAGGAAGGGTCCCTGTTACTGACTTCAGTAATTAAACTAAGCGATTGAGGTTATTTCACATTCCGACGTAAGATTTAATATAGGGTTACACGATTTGGAGAATTTTAATCGTTTGATTACCCTTTGAGGGTGTTCTCACCTGATGATGTTATTTAGAAGTAGTATTGAATCTTTAGTAGTTTACGTAGTATCTTTACTTCTGAATAGAACGGCCAATAACTTGGTAAACGTCTATACGTACTAGTATGTGAGACTAACTAGTCTTCGAGCAAAACCTGCTACCAGAACAGAATAATTCAATTTTGAAAATGTTGACTTCTGTCGGATAGTTAAACGGTAAGTTTTGTTTCATTCTAACTTCATGTTAAATAACAAAGACAAAACATGTGAATTTAAGAAATAGAACACAAGCCCTTGAATAAAAATTACCTGTGAAATGAACCAGAGTGAATAACGCTTAGTTTATTGCTGTTACTATATCAGAAAATAACTCTGAGCACTGTACCGTCATTTCTGAGCGGTACAGGTGAGTACGCGAGTGAATGGAATTTCTCAGGTACAAATGATGAATTACGACTACTTATTAATATACGGCTTTGTTATAGTGTTAAGGATGATAATGATAATGTCGTGTCTGGTTATCAGAATGTTGATGTCTTGTTTTGTTATCAGAAGATGTTAATGATATAATGATAGATAAACCGGAGTTGACCAGCTTAATGCACTCTCCGAGAGGACGTAGGAACAAAATCTCAACCAAAGCTTGAATTTCTTTGAACAAAAAGAAGTTTAACTGCCCTACCCTGAACTAGAATCATGCTAAGCCAGATAGACTAATCACTGGACATATAGGTTAAAAATGCCAAGTTATTAAGAAAAATACTGATGATTTCTCTTAATTTTAAAAAGGTCGATGACGTTCAATTTGAAAACGTGAACCGCCATTCTGTCATCGATTAAAATAATAATACTTTTTTCTTTTTCATCCTGTTCAAAAGTTTATTTTCAAGGATAGTCACTTGTTTTGCCAAAAATGAAACGGGGAACGCGGAAGTCACGTAACCAAGTCGTTATGATGGCATTTCTGAAGTTTGGACTGATATCGCTTCCAATTTGTTATGTGAAATGGAAAATGTTGAAAACAACGCTTCATGTACACACCTTCCGTTAGTAGGTGCCTGGCTGTAAGTATAATTTATTTTTAAGTTATATTTAATATTAAAAGCTGTTAAAAATGCCTCGAGGCAAGACAGACAGTTCATAACATTCTATAGAATTCTACTACTACTATTTTAGTTCAGGTCATTAGTTATTTGTAGGTTTAATTTAATTCAAATCTGTTCAGTTGTTTTTATGTGATTGATTGTTCTTCTTATGGGACGGTAAATCGCTTCGTAACGTAACGCGTTACGGCGCCACTATATCTGGCTTCCCTCTCTCTCACGCATGCACTAGGTTAGAGCCACAGAACAGAGATCGCTAAAAGCTAACGCTTTTAGCAATAGAAGTAGCATAGGGGCGTGGCCCGCTTACACCCGGGTCTGCGGAGCTTCGCAAGCCTATCCGCGCATGTACTAGCAGTCTTGTTTCGTTGACTGACACGTTACGTCCTGCGGTTGTCAAATTCGGTAATTGAAAATAATTAAAAACGACTAGAAAAATGCTGTATTGTGCCGTTTTGGAATACAAAAATGATAGCCGCCACAAACATGTATAAAATTATGGTGTTTCGTACCATCGTTAAGACGTATTTTATTATATTTTCATTAAAATATGAAAAAATAATTTTACTCAAAGTCACAAACTAAAATAAACTTTACGGGAATAGTACTAAAGTTTACTTTATTTTAATACAAGTTCGATTTTCTTGATGATTCTGTTGACACCAGTGGGCATACATTTGCTGCGTCAACAACAACAACAAAACTATCATAAATCAAAAATATACAAAAATGATTTTATTGCAATAATTCTTCTATTCCTAATTAAATGTATTAATTATTAATATTAATAATCCTTGTTATTTTATATTTATATAATAATAAATAAATATACGATTATTTTATTGATTTCAAAGCCAAAGGTTTCAATTGAAAAGCAGCATATTTTATGCTTTTAATATCTCCTCTAGCATTCAGTTTATCAGAAAACTTCAAAACATTTTAAAAATATGATTCCAATGTATATATTATATTATGCTTTATATAAAATAAGACGAAAAATAGACCAAAAAATCATTTTTATTTTTCTTGTTTTAGTTCTCCTGAAAAAAGTGTAATTTTGATTTATGTTAGTTTTGAATTTAAGCAGCTGCCATATGTCATTTGGCTATTCATTTAGGGATGTCGATAATACTATATCGATATTTTATATCTACTACTATTATGATGACACGATAATGATGAAATTTTCGAAAATTTTTTTTAGGAATCCGTAGAGGAAAACAATTAATCGAGGCGACTAGGAAGCAAAATTTGTTTTATGCAAAACCGTATTGTAATTTGTTCCAAACATTTTACGCAGTCAGACACGTTAATGTAAAGTGGAAACAGAAGATATTTAGTAGTCACGGCAGTGCCAAACAAAAAGATTTTTTTTTCTAAAAGTCGTATTCGTGTCTTTTAGGATACAAATAAATGGATATACTTAAAGTGTTAGGAACGTCAAGTCTGAGTATTTGTAATTGACCTATTGACTACTAACGGGTTGGAAAATAATCTACTGGTAATACATACATTCATCATGAAACTCATTATAGTTAAATAGGAAATAATTGAGTTATTTTCTGCAAAAACCGACGAATTAAAAAAATATACTATCGTGTTTTTTATATATTTAGGAACTATTTTTACTTAGTGGAAAAGAGTGAATCTTTTCGTTGAAATATTTAGGAATTAAGTTTACGAAATACTTAGAGCAGCTGGTCACGTGTTTCTCAAAACTTAAACGAACGAATTTAGACATTGCAATAATGTGACATTGTGGTGTTTTTCTGGTGATATCTAAAGTTGACAGATAGGCATAACAATACTTGCAGTTTGTATTGGCCTATTTCCTATTTGATCTATTTTGTATTGGCATATATTGTACAGTACATACTGAAAAAAATATAAAAAATCTTCTTCTGTATAAATATAGTTCGAAAAGAATAGTCTGAGAAAGATATGACACTGTACTATCTCGGGTTTTATTTTTTATTATTTGTTTTTCATTTCATTTGTAAGTCAAATTGTCCTGAGACAATTGTGAAACATTGTTTAACATTGGTTTTTCCAAATGTATCACTCCGAAACTACTTAATAAAATCAAATGAAACTTAGCATAATTTAAGCAAATAGTACGAAGAAGGCTATAGATTCTTCATGTTGCGTATATAAAAATAGAAAGTGTGAAATAGGGTTAGCCCCTATTTGTTAAGGTTTCGTGGGAAGTACTTAATTTTTCAAGTTCACAAGTATGGATTTGTGTTTGACCTTCTTTGTTGTGTAAACTCGAATCGTGCAAAGTTTTAGTTGTATTAATGTTTTTTCAGAGTGGTACATTAAAAAAAATGCTTGTTTTTTACTTTCTTGTGTGTGTTTCTTCATATATTTTAAATTTTTGATTGACCTATGTTGTTCTTCTTAGTTTCATGAAATTCAATTTTTTTTAAACAACAGACGTTTGTTTTATTTACTGCGAGTAACGATGACTATCGATGTTTAAGACTATCGTTATTTCACATCCCTAGACAATATTAATAAAACAAAGTTAGGATCATTTTGAATCTTATTTATAAGGTAATAAAGCTTCTAAATAGAGACAACTAGTGACGAGTAGCGGTACTATAGATTTCATTCATGATTTTTCATTCAAGAATTTTCATTTGTTTTGAGACAACAGTAATAAATAAATTTCAACTCTAATATAAGGGTAACATATTTCTTTTTTCACTAAATATTAAACAGCCAATTAAGTGAAGAGTTTATCAGTGTGATAAGTATTATTACACTATAAATGTGTTTGTAAGGCCACGCCCCCGGGTACGCTGGTTTCAATACAAAGAATTGGCACTTTATAAATCTAGTTACTTCTTATATCTGTGGTTAGAGCCATCACTTCTGTAGAGTGTCACGAGATACACTTTCTTTTTTCTAAACTAATGACCACACAAATTCGAATGAAAAAGTACAACAATAAGACCCATCAAAAATATAAAAAAAACACATTTCTAACTAAACAATCTACAAGTAATATAAATGTAGACTGTTTTAACTTGCATTACCAAAAAAGAAGCGTAGTAATTTTATTCAAAGAAAGATTCAATATCGAGGAAATAATTTGATTTTCAATATGAAAATTGTTTGCCGACCTACGCAAACTTGGTCTTTAATTCAGTTGATAAATAAAGGCGCGTACACACCAGTAATATTTTACTGTTTTTTTTAATTATTTTAGTTCTTATACCTTGGTGATGTATGTTGATGTTACCAACATACATGACCAAGGTCTTAGAACCATCGGCTTAATTAACATAAATAATATTTCACCAAATGCCATAATTTTTCTGTTATGTTGTATATTATTTAAGCTTTAGTTAGTATCTTAACTGGAATCTATTGTCAAATTTTTGCCAAATCAATTGTGTTTGCCAAACAATTTGACCGATTTCTACAGAACCAACAAGAATCATTTACAATACTTTTTATTTTTTTATTTTTTTTTTATTTCCGGTGTGAAGATGAAAGCCTGTCCAATTCCAAGTGACCTCGACTTATAGATGAGTAAGTATAGCGTATCTACCTTCCAAAGGAGATGGTCCAAAATTGTATGGAGCCCAGGATCAGACATTGTACCCTGGCGGAAATAAAAGAAAATATTTTTTTTAACTATTTTCGAAAATACAAATCTACGAATTTATTTTAATTATTTCGAAATAATATTCATTCTCTCCCAAGAAATGCAACACTATTTTGGGTAATAATGGCGGATTGATGACGTTTTCAATGCAGTAGTCGATTTGACGTTTGCTGTCAATTGTCATATCATAGTTGCTTTAAGGGCGCCATCTTGCTAAAACTCAAAAACTTGGGTTTAAATTTTATTCATTTCTTTTTATTTACATAGATTTATTCACTTATTTAGGTTTCAATCAAATCCTTGTATTTTCTAAATTTAAATGATACGGGGTACAAGAGTGGACCTGAAATGGACCATCTTTATCAAATAAAAAAAAAATTTGAAATCTATTTTTACACATATAATTTACATTACATTGAACCTAAAATCTCCGTTGTTCAAAAAGTCAGTTTTACATTAACTTTAAAATCTTTTTATTCCATGAACTTAATATGTTACCTAAAAACCGCCCCAAATAGTACTTCTTTTTTGAACTAGAATTTAGTAGAGGCGGCATAAATTGAGTCAAATAAACTCTTCCAATGCGGAGAGAAACGACACACTGAGCTTAAAAATAATCCTAATGAAATTCGCGTGTATTTTTCTATTTCCCGACTAAAAATCTCTTAATATAGTGTACCAATATTTTGGCTCATGGTTGACGAAACACAAAAATGGATTGACATGTTGTGGATAAGATGAAAGATGTACTTATAACTAATAGACGCCGTGCGGTTTCACCCGCGTGGTTGCTGTCCCCGTAGGAATACATGGATAAAATATAGCCTTTAAACCTTTCTCGATCAACCCATATTCGGCTCACTGCTGAGCTCGAGTCTCCTCTCAGAATGAGAGGGGTTAGGCCAATAGTCCACCACGCTGGCCCAATGCGGATTGGCAGACTTCACACACGCAGAGAATGAAGATAATTCTCTGGTATGCAGGTTTCCTCACGATGTTTTCCTTCACCGATTGAGACACGTGATATTTAATTTCTTAAAATGCACACAACTGAAAAGTTGGAGGTGCATGCCCGGGACCGGATTCGAACCCACACCCTCCGGAATCGGAGGCAGAGGTCATATCCACTAGGCTATCACTCCTTTCTCAATAAATGAAATCAATCTAACACTGAAATAATTTTTCAAATCAGAGCAGTAGTTCCTGAGATTATTGCGTTCAAACAAACAAACTCTTCAGCTTTATAATATTTGTATAGATAATTCAACCACGCAGGCATGGCACGCAGGTTTATGACATAATTTTTATGACCATAGTGGTTTGATGACCAAAGGAATTTTCAAAATTTTGAGGGCGTTTTCTGAGTCTTAATGAGTCATATGCGTGTGTTTTTAAATTTATATTAAATAATATTATATCTGTTATTAACACTTCGAAACTGAGGCGCAGAAAGGATGGCTAATTATATTAATTTCATTTAGTCGCATACTAAACAACGAAAGTTACTTAAACAAATAATATCTAAATATTGTCTATAATGTCGAGTTGTGTGTTCAGAAAGTGTAGAAAATACATAAATATTGTAAGTAAATACTTAATTTGCTGTGATTTCGTAGGCACGTAACATGTCTAATTGTCTATAGAATAAAATGTCGTTGGTGTATTGTCCTAATATAATATTTAAATTTTATGTAAAATTCACAAACTTACTAAGGGGTGACGGGATGATAAAAATCCCACAGCCACGCCGGATGAATTAGCGGTCATCAGCAAGTTGAATTAGAAAGGCAATTATGAGTTGCATTAGAAACCTAATGCTCTCAAAACAAGACAAACACAAAACTGCATTCATTTCGCAATTCAGGAAGCCGCAGGTGTATGCACGCCACGATCGAAGACAAAAAACCCCGCCCAGTCTGTCCGTTAAACTATTCATTTGCATAAAACCCGAAGAGAAAATCGTAAATAAAAGCTTGAATTTAAATTTTAAACAAATCTACCTTTTTAAATGCGCATCTCTCAAAACTCTTTTGTTCTTATAACAGAGAGTAGTCAACTTGTGATTATTTTGAAGCAAAACATTATGCAAATCGTTGACAGAACAAAGCTGTATATTTTATGGTCGTCTGCGGAGTGAAAATAAAAAGTTTTAATTAAAAATAATAATAAAGATACTCTGATGAATTTTAAGATGCAGATAGTAGCTGCTTAAACGCCTTGATGGAACAAATTACTGCAAAACGTCTGCGAGAGAATTTTTTACTTGAAAATGTACAGAGTAAAGTTCTGCGAGGGGAAATAAATTTTCTTTTTAAATACCGTCTAACACAGGAACTATGTACGTACACTGTGCCAAGAGTCGGTGGAAGTTTGCACTAATGCAAAAAACTAGCCTCTGACTTGGTAAATACGGCCCGAGGCATCTAAACATCTCAAACATCCTATTCACTATTTTGCTCTTTAGTATCAACCTATTAAAATAAATATCTAATCGATTGACAAAATGTCATCTACAAATTGTTTGATATCCATCGCGAAGCACCGGATGACATTTTTTACACAGAAGTTCAGTTTCGTATATGTCAACTAGCATGCGTCAAAGATAGTGAATTAGCCTACAGAACTGTGTGCCTATTGAGAGTTTTCAATATTTTCATACTGTTACTATCGCGTGGACGTAAACGCGAATTTATATAGAATTGAAACAGTTGTGCAGTAGTGCCACTAGATGGCGCTGTTTCAATTCCTTAGAAATTCACGTTTACGTTTACGCGATAGTAACAATATAAAACTGCCACTAGGACCTCTGCATTTGGTAAAGTGACAGTGCTTTGGCATCGTTCGTTTTCGTGGCAACTTCGTTGTTACTGACATTTTGGCTATAAACATGAAGTTCGAAATTCGAATTAGACGTGTTAAAGGCGAAAAATTCGTCGACGAGTGGAAAAATTATTGAAATTGCATCCCTGTTTATTAACTGACACCTATATACCTCAGATGCTGTCGGCTCGAGACCGTTGTGCTTGGAGATCTATGCAAGAGGTCTATGTCCAGCAGTGGACTTCTATCGGCTGTTAATGATAATGAAGATAGCTTAATCTTAATTAGAGACCAACTTAAATTAAAGCAGCGACTTGGATCTAAGCTGTTAATTGAGTGTCAATGTAGCCTACGAGTAAAAAAGGATCTTTTTTTTTCTGATTGCGTAAGTGCCGTAGGTTCTTTAATGAGACCTTAGTGGCGTCACCGGGGGGTTTGGGCGAGCGCAAAATCATCGCCTGATGGGGTCCTAAGGCAGAAACAGAGTAGATGGGCAGAACGACTTTCTAACGGCGTTTCCTCTGAGAGTCGGACCTTGGTTCAAGAAGGGTGTTTTTGCCTGAGTGTATCAGTCCGTGCACCAGATCGTGAGATAAATAGGAAGATCTGAGATTGATTCTAGCGACATACGACAATTTGTAAACCGATTTTGCCTTTGGAAATATTGTTAGTTTTAAAAGTTCCTGTATTTATTTATTCTAATAGTGTCGGTAAAGCAAACAATTCCTTTGTTATTAAATAGAAGACGTGGCGCAATGGTATGCGCGGTCCTGGGTTCGATCCCCGGCTGGGCCGATTGAGGTTTTCTTAATTGGTCCAGGTCTGGCTGGTGGGAGGCTTCGGCCGTGGCTAGTTACCACCCTACCGGCAAAGACGTACCGCCAAACGATTTAGCGTTCCGGTAGGATGTCGTGTAGAAACCGAAAGGGGTGTGGATTTTCATCCTCATCATAACAAGTTAGCCTGCTTTCATCTTAGATTGCATCATCACTTACCATCAGGTGATATTGTAGTAGTAGTAAGTAACTATACTTACAAGAAGTAAAATTAACTTACCCACATAAACTAAATTAAACACACAGGTTTATTTGAATTCTGTATTCCCTGCTTTAAGTTCGTAGCTCATTTCATTGAAACGCAGCGAGCTCAACATAAAGAGAACGTCTCTTAAGAGAAGATAAAGGATTACTTAGAAACGAGTAGCTATAGTAATTGCACTGAACAAATACCGGATAAGAAAACGGAGAAAAACTCTGTAAAGAGCTCCGGTTTAATTAAGTTTCTTCTTTACTATTAAACATTAGGGTCCAGACTGCACTAGCAACTTCAGGACAATGTCAAAACATTAATATTGTTCATTCAACTGTGACTTTTTTATGGTAATAAATTTAATATTTAAAAATCTTGACTGACTATCTAGCGAGGTGTTAGGTTCTCGTGCCTCGGACGCACTCATTAACATCTGATAATGATCGTTAAATAATAAAAAATATTTTCAACCGCCAACCCGCGTTAAGGGAGCATGGTAGGTCTCAGCTCCATATACCCTCTCTATAAAGATAAGAGTTTTACAAGGTACGTAATGTAAACTATTATGAGTGTTATCCATTATAACGAAATATGAAACATAGTTCATACACACGTGTATTCTCGAATAATTTCGAATCAACGGGGGACCCTTAGTCATGAGCTTGTTTATGCAACGCAGTGTGGGCCAACTGCGCCGTCGCACATTGTGAGTGGTGCTGAGATGGGGAGTGGTGGTTTCGCTCGCTGTCGATATCTAGTCGTCATCAAGAATCTGTTTTGATACAAATCGAATTAACAGTGTCTCGCTCTTTATCTTCTGATTAGTGGTGCCGTAGGCTCCTTATTAAGACCTCAGCGTCGTCTCCGGGGGGCTTGGGCGAGCGAAGAAACATCTCCTTATGGGGCCCGAAGCACCGAAGGCAGAAGCAGAGTAAATGGGCGGAACGGCTCTTTTCTACGTCTTCGAATGAGGAACTCCTCCTAAAATAATCATCATTATCAACCCTCACTGCTGAGCTCGTGTCTCCTCTCTGAATGAGAGGGGTTAGGCCAATAGTCCACCGCGCTGGCCCAATGCGAAGACTTCGCACACGCAGAATTAAGAAAATTCTCTGGTATGCCGGTTTCCTCACGATGTTTTCCTTTACCGTTTGAGACACGTGATATTTAATTTCTTAAAATGCACACAACTGAAAAGTTCGAGGTGCATGCCCTGGAGGCAGAGGTCATATCCACACGGCTCACGAATAATGTAGTGTTCTAATAATACGTAACAAAGTCGCGAATAAGTAATTTATACTGCAAGAGATTGTTTCAGTTTAAATCACATTCCCAGTTTAGTTCCAAGAGCTATTCAGGGAATCGGCGCACGTAACGATGGATGCCGGAAACTGTGCGATGAAAGTTAGTGAGCGTTTAATAGTGAACGAACACTTGCGCCAGCGATTAATCACAAATCGGTCTCTGTGCAGTTGTATAAAAATCTGCATCTGAGGTTACTGGAAAACGTCTTCAATAAAGGACAGTCACGTGCATATCATTTATGCAAAAAATCTTCATAGCAAAAACATTAACCGATTTCAATAAATAATTTTTCAATGTATATTTAAAGGATTTTCATTACGAAATATCGAGAACCACTTGATGTAGGTAGTTTATATTAGTAGACGTCCGCTTAGAACGGATTTTGCGAAGAATTTAAGAAGATCGAAGTCCCGGGCGTCCGCTGGTATATTACCTACTCCAAAGTCCAAAAGATTGTTTCAGGTTAAGTCCCATTCTCGGTCTAGTTCTAAGCTGTTCGAGTAATCGACTCACGTAACGACGAATGTCGAGAACTGTGCAAAGAAAGTTAGCGAGTGTTTAATAGTACAGAAGCACTCACGAGCTCGGTAAATAAAGTGAGGGCAAGATGATTTTTCCTAAAACTAATGTATTTTCTTTCTTATTTATGTATATATATTATGTAATGAATATCAAGTAATGTATTCTATGTAATATATATTATGTAATATATGAATCTGCGGCACATAGATATTGGTTTTGCTGATTTTATTTTCAAAACTGAACTTGAAAAAATAAGCATTACAATATACCTACCCGCTTAAAACAGATACGCACAGACAGGGCACTGCTCACTAAATAAAAGCCTTTCGGTTCTATGAATGACAGCCCTCTGTGCATGCATGGAGGAAGAAGAAACACCGATACATGTTATGCTTAGATGCAGAGATGTATCCATATAACGCGCAGCACACATTGGCTCCCCAGCAATACTCCATGAGGCGTTCGGCGACCTGGGCGTCCTGCTCAGCTTCTGGAGCGAGCTCGGTTGGCTGGAGTGACTCCAGTGGGGACCAGCACCAAATGAACCGACGTACAACGGCCAATCCTTAGTGGCCAAGTGCGGAAAAGGCCCAGGAAAGAAGAAGAAGAAGATATCTACCCGCAAAAGACGTAGGTAGCAGGTAATCGGTGAAAGTCGCGGTTAATTTCCTTACTGATATTGTAAATGTTGTAATTAAGCTGCCAGAAAAAAGTACCTTTAAACCAAAAATAGCGATGACTTTGGTGACAAATTAAAACTATCAAAAGGGCAAAATAAAGGCTATGTGGTGTGGTCCATAATGTATAGATCATTAGGTTGTTGTGTGGATGATGCTGCAAGTAAAGTACATCACGAGATTGGTTTAAAACACACGATTTTAAATTGCAAATGCGGTAAAAAAGTTAAAAGAAATCTTTTCTTCGGAATACATTATTATGAATATAATGTTACATTATTTTAAAATAAATTTTCAGCCTTTATTAACTCAGATTTATAATATCCCAGGATCCGTGGAATATTTTTACAATTGATTACTATCAAGTTCATTTTCCGTGAGTAGCTTCATCTTGATAAGACGCTCAACTTTTTTATTTACGAAAATTCTTAATTCTGGTAGCTAACTGGGTTGCCAGGTAATAAAATGGAAACGAGATAATGCACAACGCAATTCGTAGGGCATTGTGGCTGTTGAGTTGTTTAACTATTAACAAAGCAACAGTAAAAAACAGCTGGTTAATAACAACTTTTAATAACCTCGTTATTGATACAAGGGGATTTTACCAAAAGTTGTTTCTAACAAGATTTCAACGAACAAAATTGGCTGTCTCTACATTCTATCTTTCAAATTAGTCAGTCAGTCATGATGTAATTTTTATATAAATAGATGAATCAAGCGATAGATTTTTAATCGATTCATGGTTAACATCACAAGGTGAGGTTATTTGCGATCTTAAGCCATTGGTGTAGGCTATCACTCTTTATTATCTATATTAGTATTATCGCCAGTCCCTCGGAGGTCATCATTGCACCTTTCATGGAAGTGTAAGTCTTAGCAACTCCAACCAATTTAGTTATATTCATTAATACGTTCACAGAACCCACACAAAGTTATCTTACAACCCCACAAGTTCTAATAGGTTACTAGAAGAAAATTTATAAGAACTAAGAAATTTTTGATAATTTTAATGAGGCGTCTACGGACGCGTTGTCAACCCGTATGTTTCCCTCTTGATATCTAATCGTTGTCGGCCATCAATGTAACTAATTGGGCGTATAATTTATGCGTCGGTCACTGACTAATGGTCCGCTTTGGTCGACCACGGTCTTGTGGGTTGGTCGGAATCCGTTGATGCTTTGAAGTACGCACACTTGGTCTAATAGGCCGTCTTTGTGCTGTCTTGTTTGTATTCGCCAGGTCAACGGCTAGTTATTTCATTGTCATCTACGGCCCCTCGCTGTAGGTGCAAATTTTGCTTGAAAATTGCCGATACTTCTATTGTCTATATTACTTTTTAAATTGTCATCATCATCATATCAGCCGACAAGCCGGCGCCCGCGACTTCGTCCGCGTGAAACTCGATGTAAACTTTCAACTACCCCTATCCTACCCCTTCCCTTTCCTTTTCTGGTTGATTTTTTACACCTTGTGTCCGAAAAACCCAAATATCTTACGGTACCCTATTTTTTCCAAAATAAAATTTAGCCTATGTTACTTGTGGATAATGTAGCTTTCAAATGGTGAAAGAATTTTTAAAATCGGTCCAGTAGTTTTTGAGCCTATTCATTACAATCAAACAAACAAACAAACAAAGTTTTCCTCTTTATAATATTAGTAAAGTTAGACGTCCACTGCAGAATTTCTAAACATATTTATTATTCTCATACTGACCATGCTGTCTCAGGTCTCAGGGTTGGTCAGCGAGAGCTTGCTCGCGCCTGTGTCGCTGCTGCCCGACACCGGCCTGAAGCATTTAATAATGTAGCTTGTAGAAATGGATATGCCGCCATTCGTCGGTCGCTAGAGCCTCGCCGATTCATCTGCAAATATGCGTATGTGTAAAGCGTAAATTTTACCCAAAAAGGAATAAAATTTCATAAAAAGAGTTCCGTTATAATTATTGTTTACAACAAAATCCTGACTACAATATTTTCATTTCTTAAAACGTTATTATTATATGGATTTCTGTGGTTTTGTTCAGTTCTGTCCAGACGCATTACATCTAATCTATGGGTACAAGCATGTGGACACACACACTCTCTATGTCAACACCGTACACAATCAATAAAATATTGCCAATATTATTGAAAGTAATATTATAAAAAGTAAAGTTGCAATATAAGAGCATTTTTTTCTAAGGGCAAGAGCCGTGATAGCCCAGTGGATATGACTACTGCCTCCGATTCCGGAGGGTGTAGGTTCGAATTCGGTCCTCAAATGCACCTCCAACTTTTCAGTTATATGCATTTTAAGAAATTAAATATGACGTGTCTCAAACGGTGAAGGAAAAACATCATGAGGAACCTGCATACCTGAGAATTCTCTAGGTTTGCGAAGACTGCTAATCTACATTGGGCCAGCGTGGTGGACTATTTGGCCTAATCTCTCTAATTTTGAGAGGAGACTCGAGCTCAGCAGTGAGCCAAATATAGGTTGAAGCATTTTCTAAGGGCAACCTTGCACTACATAATATTATCAATAACTTTGACAGTGGGATCCCTCAAAATAATAAATTGAAAAAATATATACTTGAATATTCTACTCCTACTCATCTACGAAATAAATTGCCAATAAAAATTTTACGCACGTTTCAATGCTTCCGTCGTTACATATAAAATTTTATTGGAAATACATTATTAGAATGTTAAGTGGCCTTAAATTATTTCAATGTTCAGTTTAATTTTTCTGGTTCATAGAGAAGCTAATTGTCTGGATTAGAGATTATGTGAAAGTGGAGTGAGATCCAAAGAGATATGAGTACTCCCATCCCTTTGAAAGTGGAGTTAGATTGAGAGACACGAGGACTTCCCCCTCCCCGTCTCTTCTAATTTAAAGTCAACTTTTAACAAACTTATTGATTCTTATTATTCGTGATTCTGTATTTTCTGTTAGCGTATAAGTAGGCGTATAAAGAAGCTATGATAGCCCAGTGGATATGACCTCTGCCTCCGATTGCGGAGGGTGTAGGTTCGAATCCGGTCCGGGGCATGCACCTCCAACTTTTCAGTTGTGTGCATTTTAAGAAATTAAATATCACGTGTCTCAAACGGTGAAGGAAAAACATCGTGACACGTACACCTGTATATCAGAGATTTTTTTTAATTCTCTGCGCGTGTGAAGTCTGCCAATCCGCATAAGGCCAGCGTGGTGGATTATTGGCCTAACCCCTCTCATTCTGAGAGGAGACTCGAGCTCAGCAGTGAGCCGAATATGGGTTGATAATGATGATGATGTATAAGTAGGACTGCAACAATGTCGCCAGACGCTTAAGCAAACGCAGAAGCTCTTTCATATAGTGAACCCTATAAAAGAACGTAAGTACGGAATGTAATTCCGTAACTTCTAGAAGTAGGGACCAAATATGGTTTGTGACCTGAGTGTAATACGTAGCGCTATTCTGTAACCACATAACAAGGAATGAACAAGGGCATTCTCAGCCCGGATTAGTTAAGTAGGGTGTGTTACAACACCTCGGAGAGCAATTTGAACTCAAGGTTGACGGCCCTCGTAGCGCAGTGGTATGCGTGGTGGATTTACAAGACGGAAGGACCGACAAAGACGTACGACGCGCTAAATCGCTAAATCGCTTGGCCTTACGTCTTTGCTGGTAGAGCGGTAACTAGCCACGGTCGTAGCCTCCTACCAGTCAGACCTGGACCTCCTCCTCTCCTGATGAAAACCTCAATCGGCCCAGCCGGGGATTGATCCCAGGACCTCCGCCTTTTAAATCCACCGCGCAAAGCACTGCGTCACGGAGGTAAATAAAAAACAGCAATATACGTGATCCAATAGTGCGCATTAACTAACGTAAGTAAATAAAAGCACTAAACGAAGCAATGTATCTTATTTATTGAGTTAAAACTTTTTCAGTTGGAAGCCAATGGAAGAGTTATTGACTTATAGAGTTGGTACTACACTGCTGTAAAGTTAGCCCTGCGAAATACTAACTTTGGCCCACTAACTGCTGTTTATAAATATTTGTATTTAGTTAAACGCGATGTTCGTTTTGAAGTTTGCTTGTTCGATAATGATTTAAAAAAGACTATAGTCAGACTTTTCTCAATGTAGCCCTGATTCGCACGAGAGTTTTTTTAACAGACGTTAAAAAAGCGTTTAAATACAACAAATGCATTGCCAAGTATATGTTTTACATATGACAGCGTTTTTAAAACACATGGTATCCTATTAATACGGCGGCTCGAGACCGTTGTGCGGAGGTCTTCTTGGGTTCGATCCCCGGCTGGGCCGATTGAGATTTTCTTTATAAGGTCCAAGGCTGGCTGGTGGGAGACTTCGGCTGTGGCGCTAGTTACCGCCCTTCCGGCAAAAGAAGATGTCGTGTAGAAACCAAATGGGGTGTTGATCCACCTCCTAAAAAGTTAGCCCGCTTCCATCTTAGACTGCATCATCACTAACCTTCAGGTTAGATTGTAGTAAAGGGCTAATTTATAAAGAATAAAAAAAAGCTATAAAGAATTCTAAAAACATTTACTTAGTCGAGGTTACTACACCATTGATGAGATAAAGGCGCTTGGAGGCCATTGAATCAGCTTTCATCTTCACACAGGAAGTAAAACTATAAGAAATTGTAATGCTGTCTTCAATTGTAAATTATAATAATGTATGTTTTTTTTATAAAAAAGGACATCTGTTGAGTTTCTTGCCAGTTTCTTCTCAGCAGTACCAGCCTTCCGAACCGGTGGTAGAAAATTTACAAATAGTCAACTGACGTGTCAAAAGTGCTTGTAAACTGACCCTACTTGAAATAAATGTATTTTGAATTTTTGACTAATTAATTAAAAGATGCAACATATAAACACGTCATACTATTAGCACCCCTCATTTCCATGAGGGGTTTACAAGAACCGTTGCTTTTCATGTTGATGACAAAAGTTTTTGACGCACAACAGTCCAAAGTATATCGTTACAGTCATTCTTAACTTTAAAAACTTCTTTCGTCGTGAAAACTTAAAAGTGCAGCCGGCAACGAAATTCTAAATAAATTACGTATACTAAATCAGTTAAATAAAAACTTAACCTCAAGCCAGAATGCAGTTTTTACTGCAAAAGGAAGATTTTTCATAATATACGCGAACAGAGTGCGTTGCGAATATGAAACGCGAGGAGTTTTGTATAGTTCTTTTTGATGTGGGTTACAGAGTTTTATTACATTTTTAAAGTGGAAAGTGGAACATAGCACGGTTAATATAACACGAGACGTTGAGTACTTATGTACCTATAGATCTTTTGTATAGAAAAAAATTAGGCTCGTTTCTAGAAGGAAATCCGGGCAAGCAGCGCCGGACCGAGGTAAATTTTAGAATGGAGCGAGATCCAATTATGGCGCCTTTCGCGCACGTAAATTCATCACATAAATTTCTTTTCGATCTTGTCTTTACCATTTCGGCGCCCCCTAGGATTTGGCGCCTGGAGCGACCGCCCCTTTCGCCGTATGGACGGTCCGGCCCTGCGGGCAATCATATCGCACAAGTAACTAATATTATTGTCAAATAGCAGACGCCGCGCGGTTACACCGGCGTGGTTGCCGATCCTGTAGGAATATGGGGCTAAAATATAGCCTAAATAATAATGTAGCTGAGATAATGTAGCTTCCCAACTGTAAAGTAATTTTTGAAATCGGTTCAGAAGTTTCAGAGCTCATTCAATGCAAACAAACAAGCAATAAAATCTTTCCTCTTTATAATATTAGTATAATACTCGTATTATTGACAATAATAATAGGTAGGGTAGGTAAGGTATCTAAGGATAAAACCGTGCCACGACACTTGAAAAACTACATCCTAATTTATTGACAACTAGCAAACACCCCTCGGTTACTCCCGCGTAGTTCCCGTTCCCGTAGGAATACGGAGCTAAAAATAATAATTGATAATGTGGCTTACTATAGGTAAAAGTATTTTCTAAAGCGGTTTAAGAGATTACCAACCAACCTCAAAAACTCTACCCCTTAATATTAGTATGCATAATAACTCGCATTATCTGTACTAATATTTTATAGAGGTAAAGCTTGTGATATTCGAGGGGGTAATCTCTGGATTTTGAGCCACGTTATTTGTGAGTATCGTATGTTACAAGTTCCTCGATTAAAGGTGATATTAAGATTCATTATTTAAGTTATTGTAGAGGGGAGGTATCAGTGTTTGTATAAATAAGAGGGTATTTGAAGACTTGAGCTCAGTTGTTTGTGAGGCAGCGTAGACACCGTCACGCTGCCAGTTGCGTTAGTGATCTTGTGCAGTAACGTTTGTGTTGAAATTTTTGATAGTATTTTGTGTTGTAATTATTGATAGTGTTTTGTGTTGTAATAATTGTTTAGTGTGGGCATGGAGAACATGTCGGGCAGGGAAGGTGATTGTTAATGCATTCTAAAGGGATTCTTTAAACCTACCCCCAAGGTCACAAGTCCTAGGACCTGCTCGAGGTGTTTCCTCTGCCACAATATAACAATCACTCCCGCTGCTACCCGTCACATCACACGTAGGCTATATTGTATCCCCGTATTCTCATGGGACCGAGAACTATGCGCTACTAATATACATCCAGACAGCAACTGATGTAATATTTATGATATTTCATATACTTTTCTATACATTCATAATACATATAAGACCTCAAGCCTCTATTCATTCGGTCAAATTCTGGCTACGTGTTCAGTGTTCACAATCCGAAATATTAAACGTGCATTATTCATGTGTGGCATCCATCTTGTGCGAAGGAGGATGGGGAGGGGGGGGGGGGGCATGCTCAACAATAACGTCTTGTGAAATATATAAACATATGAAATAAATAAATGATTTTCATATAAACTTTCGGCACTTACAGTTAAATTTTCCAAAATCTCTCCATAAGGTTTACTTTTGTTTATGAAACTCATATTATGTTCCCAAAGTGCGATAAATTAGTATTAACATATGTAATAGTAGTGAGACATTGTTTTGGAGGGATAGAAAAAAGAACTTTGAATTAAATTAATTAACAAAATCTACATTCACTCTAGTGCAACTGCGACATTTTGTCTGTCTGTCCATGTTTTTTTGTTATTCGGGCATCACACTGAAACTACTGAATGAATTCAAATGAAACTTTGCACGGTTTAAGACCATAATACGGAAAAGGTTATAGAATACTTTTTATTGAGTTAATAAAAAGGGTGAAATATGGGTTGAAAGTTTGTATGGAAAGTCCTTAATTTTTTGAGTTACAATTTTAAAAAAATGTACATAAATCATAAAAAAAAATACGGAATATAATGGGATTCAAAAAATTTTAAAATTCAAACTCTAAAGTGGTGAAATAGGGCTTGAAAGCTTACATTGATTTCCATGCGGATGAAGTCGCGGGCGTCCGCTAGTCAACAAATAAATACCAACAATAACTATAACAAGGACAAGTAAAAAACAAATAAGATGTTCAAAAACGGGAAAAAACTTACTTAATAAAATAATTTACTTATTTTTTTTTTTTTTGTAAAGGGAAAGTGACATTTGACAACTCTCTTTACATTGTAGTTGTTAAAAAACATTTTTCTGAAAAATAAACTTATATTAACGAAACCTCCACCTATTCACAGTACTTTTTAAAAAAATCGTAGAAACACATAATAATTATACTCGAGTTGAATACAAAACCTCTTTTTCAAAAAAGAGGTTTTTTGGTCAAAAAGATACTCATAATTCCATGCGGTCGAAGTTGCTCACGTCTGCTTGTGTTTCAATAAAATCAACCATGCCTTTGTTCCGTAAGTTGTCTTCGGTATTATGTCAGTAATTTCCGGAGCAGACCGTAACTTCCGGGGACAGTTTCACCGGAAAATGTGACATACGTAGTAAGAAAGCTCCGTAATTTGAGCAATCACTTTATTTTATGAGGGCGGATAACTTACGATAATATACCCATTGATAATCTTTTTTTTTATTCTTTACTATTTAGCCCTTGATGTAGTCAATCTCACCTGATGGTAAGTGATGATGCAATTTATGATAAAGTTCCTTTTCGGTTTCTACACGACATCGTACCTGAGTGCTAAATCGCTTGCCGGTACATCTTTGCCGGTAGGGTGGTAACTAACTAGCCACGGTTGAAGCCTCCCACCAGCAAAACCTAGGACGTTGGAGTTCCAAGATCCTAGGTGAAATGGCGACCCCGCAGATGGATAGCGCCAGTGGCGTAGCGTGTTTTGGAGGGGGCCCTGTATTTTTTTTGCCCTTTTGCAGAGAAAAGAAACAAAAATGATTGCATGAAATAAATACAACAGTGACATAACCTATTTAGGATGGTTCCATTTTTAGGTTGCACGCATAAAAAATATTGCTTTTTTTAATTGTGTTATTTCTGAAGTGAAACTCTATAGGCAGTTTTTATATGATTTTTTCCGGGAAGTACAGGTTAAGTGACATTGTGAATAACATTTTACACACGTCGCAGACTACAGGGGGCCCCCTGCGGCTACGGCAGTAGCTATGCCCCTGGATAACGCAGTGTTGGTTGACCTCTCACTAGGTGGACCGACGACATCCAGCAGATACAGGGAGCCGCTGGATACTGACGGTTTAAAAAAAAATTATGTTTGGAAGTATGTACAAGAAGTCTAAGTCCAGCAATTAATATAACTCTAATGACAATTTACAAACCAAAATAATTTAACAAAGGAACCGCGGAAACATTGAATCAATCGATATTGATAACTTTATATGAGAACTGCCAGCGGCGATTTCAGCGTGATACTAAATCTACAGGGCCTGGATTATAATTAAAGCATTGATTGATCTGATTTATTGTGTATCCCAAGACGTAGAACGTAAAAGATCGCGAATATTATGTAGGTCCTTTGGGACCTTGAAACTGTAAACAGTATCCTGAAACGATAGCTAGACCCTCCGGGCGATAAATCAGAAAGAAATTTCAGTCCAATTTAAGTTGGATACTACCTTCGTCAAAGGATACCGACGCATAGTTGCGACACTGTAATAAATGATTACGTAAATTATTTTAAACGGAACAAGTTTTCTTTCGCTCGATTGAAAATTCAAACTTATACCTCAAACTCCACACCTACCAAAAACTAAATTTATTATACCAAAGAGTGTATTTTTTATTAAGTAAGTAATGATTGAAGGACCAATTGAAAACACTACCAGATTGTAAGAAGAAAACTATTGTTTATTAACAGAAGAAAGCTTTACAAGGCGAGCAAGTCAACAAGTCCTTAGTACTGCCCATATGTGCCCATCAACCTCAGCATGTACATTGTCTATAATGACACCGGTAAACATGCCGTTTAGACTGAAACACAGCTATGCTAGTCGATGCCAGAAATATGCATGACTACTAGTACTTTCCCGGACACACACTTATCCGGGAAATTACTGCCGTATACACACAAAAAGTAAACTTCACCTTTTTTGTTAAGTAAGTACCTAATAATTTTAGGTTCAATTCCAAAGATGAAAACTAAACAACAGACAGAGAGAGGAAAGCTTTACAAAGCGAGCAAAGTTCCATAAAGTACCCACCGCCCATGTGTCCATTGACCTCAGGATGTATTGCCTTTAATAACACCGGTAACCATGCCGAGTTGATTGCAGAAATATGCATGATTATAAGTACTTTCCCGGACACACTTATCCGGGAAATTACCACCGAATACACACACAAAGCTCTCCTTTTCTTCTTTTCTTTTAAGGTAAGTAAGTACATCACTACCATATTTAATAGGTTATACATTTTGATTACGTTCAAAGTAAACTTAACCTTTCTACTTACGTACTACAATAAAACTTTTCAATCCGCTTAACCACATTTATGCTACACGACGGGGAGTTCAATATAGCATATATGTAAGCATTATATCTATTATATTTAGTATACTACTGAAATGGTTTTTTTTAAAATTTTATTCAAAAGGATCGTTATTAAGCAATGTATTTTAAGGTTTTATATTCCTGACAAGTTTGGAAGGAATTAAGCCTGATACCTAATATTATCTCTTCTCGCCTTCTAACCTAATTTGTTAAGATTTAAACAAACATTAAAGTTTGAAATCGTTAGTTACAGTTTTAAAACGTAGTAAAAGTCAGTAACCCGGATGAAAAAGAACGAAATAAACCTCGGCATTTTCATATTTACACCGCACTTTATTTCGCGTATATTATGAAAAACTTCCTTTTGCAATGAAACCTGCTGCATTCTAGCTTTGGGGCTGCTGAAGTTTTTTTGTTTAACAGATTTAGTGCTCGTAATATATTTTGCATATTTCCGTCTGCGGGCATACTTATGACGTCAAAATAAATTTATGCATTTTAGTAATTTGCTAGGGTTTTGAGTGGCTTTATTGCCTATTTTATTATTTGGGAATAATAAGTACACTTCGAAAGTCTTCGAATTGTGTTCAGTGTTCAGTTATTTTATTTATGTATTTCACCTAGTATAACTTGTATGTAAAACTTTAGTTAGTGAATGAACGTTATTTCATTTTTTCATTTTCATTTTTAGTATGTTAAACAGTTAAAAGACACGTGTTAGCACGTGTTAACGTGGATATGATCTGTGCCTTCGATTCGGAAGGTGTAGGTTTGAGTCCGGTAAGGGACATGCACCTCCAACTTTGAAAAGTATGTTAATTTTAAGAAATAAATATCACGTGTCTCAAACGGTGAAGGAAAAACATCGTGAGGAAAATTTTTACAATTCTCTACGTGTGAGAAATGAGTCAATCCGCATTGGGTCAGCGTGGTGGACTTCTAGCCTCTCATTCTGAGAGGAGACTCGAGCTCAACAGTGAGCCGAATGTGGTTTATGATGAAATAGTTAAGTAGTTGCCAGTGGTAACAAATTACGGCTACTACGGCTACTTTGGCCTAAGACCGTGGTGTTTCAAAGTCCTTATCAGAGGCCTTAATGCAGAGGCCTATGTGCAGAGGCCTACGTGCAGAGGCTTATATCCAGCCGTGGACTTCCACCAACTACTAATGATGTTTTGCTGGAATTCTTTAATTTACATTTTTTTACATTAATGTTTATTTTCCACAGGGAGTAGTATATCTTTTAAACTGATAAAGGTAAAATTTGACATTAAAATTTTTAAGGAGAAGAAGTGCATAAGACTATTTTTAACTTCCCTCTATACACTAACCAGTACTAGACTATGTTATTCATTAACTTATTCAAACTAGAAAACGTTAAACGTACAAGCAAAAAAAACAGCAATAATTAAAGTCAGCAATAATAAAACTTCCGCCCAAGTTACCTTAAGGGACTATGAAACTCTGAACATCCTAAGAAAAGATCGCAACACGCCCCAAGCAATAAATCATAAATAAATCTCTACCCAATTTGAGGGCGTATATATCAAAGGTAGGGCGAAACAATACACTACCCGTGTATCCAGTACCCATCGAATGCGGTAATAACTTTGCAACAGGAATCCTTTCGACTTTCCCAGTACAGGAGGGTTACACTTTCTGTGTAGTTTTCTTGCCTGTAATTTATGGACACACTTGATACAGTTTTCTCGTAGACACTGGGATTTTCCTTTTCACACTGTTACACTATGAATCATCAATACGTATAAATAAAATTGGAGTGTGCCAAATGGCAAAAACGGAATCCTTATAGATTCGTCATGTCTGTCTGTCCGTCCGTATGTCACAGCCACTTTTTTCCGAAACTATAAGAGCTATACTGTTGAAACTCGCTGAGTAGATGTATTTCGTGAACCACATTAAGATTTTCATACAAAAACAGAAAAAAAAGTTTATGTGGGGGACCGCCATTAACTGGAGTGTACGTACCTAACGACGTACACCATATATGTAAGTAGTACAGTGCGTACGTAACTTTTCGTAGGGACTATAGTTCATTTCTTGAAAAAAATAAACGCTCAATATGTCACAGTCTGACGCAGAACTCGATCACAAGAACTCATGAATTGAAGCTATATAGGCTAACCACTTACCACCAACGAGATAACATTTAAAACATTATCTCCAAGTTATATTATGTCGTATATAGAGTTTGCCTCACGCTTCAGCGCTCCAGCTTCGTTTCCCAGCATGGGAGGAAGCTCCGCACTTATTATATAATAATTAAGCTAAAACAGCTATACAGGCTTTCAAAATTACATTAGGGATTTCCAAGACGGTGGCGCATGACTGCATTGTCGCCTCTAAATAAAGCATTATTTTAATAGTAATATTATGTAGGTATATTCTTGTTATGTTTTAAGTTTGTTCACTAAAATCGTTAGCTAATATGGCTGGTGGGAGGTTTCCTTGGCTAGTTACCACTCTACCGATAAAGACGTACCACCAAGCGATTTAGAGTTCCGGTATGATGTCGTGTGGAAACCGAAAAAGGATGTGGATTCTCATCCTCCACCTAACAAGTTAGCCCGCTTCCATCTTAGACTGCATCATCACTTACCATCGGCGAGATTGTATCAAGGGCTAATTTGTAAAGAATTAAAAAAAAAGAAAAAATAATAATTGTATCAAATAAAAAACGTAACGCTTTCAACAATAAATGGATCGAACTTACTAGACTTATAGTCAGAAACATTTGGTCTTACAAAGAATATTTGTTCAAGCAAAATCTAACTACCTTTGTCATAGGTATGCCTATTAAAACTTTCCCTAAAAAAATAAGAAAATCTATTACAGAATCTTCTTTTCTATTAAAGTCTGTTAAATCCACTTAGAGGCGCTACTCTGTCTAAAACAGATATATGCCTACAATAGGGATGATGACAGTTTTTTTAACTGTATGTAAATTAGGAGTATGCTAATAGTAAAGCAATTTTGTAAAAAGTAACAGGGTATCTGCGATCATTACTTTCGAAGCTACAGGGATTTAAAGAGTCAGATTTGCGACGCTGCCACGGAACCCTGAAAATCGCCCCATGCAAAATGGTACGATTTAATGACGTCGTAAGTCATAGGCGTTGAAACAAAACTACTAATATCTTTGTTATTAATTGTGCGTTTATGTTTATAGTTCACATATTGAAAAATGTCACATTTAATGTAAGGAAGCTAAAACGGTATGAATTTTCATCTAATTACAATTAAATATAGACTTTGAAATTTTATAATTTTATTTATTTTTTCAAATATCCAGACAATCTTTGCTTTTTATGTATATAGTTTACATTGACCTTATTTACCCGAATGTATCGTAAAAATCCATATATACAAACCTAGTCATCATCCCCATTGTTACACATAAAAGCTAGTTAGCTGTTACCGTAGGCGGTTAAAGGGTTTTTTTTTTTATTCTTTACAAGTTAGCCCTTGACTACAATCTTACCTGATGGTAAGTGATGATGCAATCTAAGATGGAAGCGGGCTAGCTTGTTAGGACGAGGATGAAAATCCACACCCCTTTTCGGTTTCTACACGACATCGTACCGGAACGCTAAATCGCTTGGCGGTACGTCTTTGCCGGTAGGGTGGTAACTAGCCACGGCCGAAGCCTCCCACCAGCCAGACCTGGACCAATTAAGAAAATCTCAATCAGCCCAGCCGGGGATCGAACCCAGGACCTCCGTCTTGTAAATCCACCGCGCATACCACTGCGCCACGGAGGTCGTCAAACATAACATAACCTACGAACATAGTATTGGTATGGAAACTCGCATAACCCTTTGACAGTCCAAAAGTGTATTACACTCGCCTTTCACTGAATGAAACGATTCGGTTCATTTAAATCGAAGGGGCTTTCCTGAACGATTTATATTTCAAAGAGTTATTTCAATGGCCATGTTCATTCTGCTACTATTGCTTTTTATTTACTCAGTAGGCTTTCTGAATAGAAAAGCTGTAGAAAGGGTTATTTTTTAATTAGTAGAAAGTGTTAGTGTTCTATTACACGAGCGGCAACTGCAGTCGGCTACGTCTCGGTAGCAGGCGACGGCGTCGCCGACTGCAGTTTGCCACGTCTCGGCGGCAGCCAACGGCACTCGGCTGCAGTCGACGACGTCTCAGCATCAGGTGACGGCGTTGCTGACTGCAGTCGACTCTCGGCGGCGGTCGCCCACTGCAGTTTTTGCAGTCGGCGACGTCGTCGTCTGCCGCCAAGGCGTCGCCGACTGCGGAGTTGCCGCTCATGTAAATTAATCCTTAGAGGTGTGATTTTACAAATTATAGATTTGGACCGAGAAGAATGAAATAATTTCGGAAGGATAAAAGTTTGTACCCTTTGCTCCTAACATAAGTAAGCAGAAGCAGAAGTCAGTTATGAAATTTGGCTTTAGTAGCTTTGAAAGATCACAGATTTCAAGGTTTAAATGAGAGCCAAAAGGGTATTATGGGTCGCATTTGTAAATTAGTTAATTAGTACTTCTGAAAGTACAACGGTCAAAAATTGTTAATGTTTTTCGTAATAGTCTAAAAATTTTAATTATTTACGAGTAAGTTTTAAAACAATTACTTTTATTTATTTAATTTATTAAACTCTTAATAAGTCTTATAATTGAACGATTTAAGTGCTTAATCACACTTACAACAGAATACATATTGGGACTTATTTATTTTAAATTATGTACCTATTGTTTTTTTTTTATAAAATGTTATTCAAAATATATTAATATATTTAATCATTGTTCTCAGCTTTTAATCAAATCTATTTTCATTAATTTAAAAACAATAAATAGGTGTGAAATGACTAGCGATTTATACCCTCATCTTTAGTGTATCAAGTATGACTTGTGTATAGTAGGTAAAATCATAAGGCTGCTTTTGCACCATAAATGCTATGCTGCGAAGATGTGAAATCTAAAAAATGTACATAGCTACTCACTCGCGACTGCCCATAGCAGGCCCTAGTACGCATCCTTCCATATACAAAACATATCTTAGTTGAATCAGTTTCCACCTGTGCTAAGCTATTTGCAACATTGAATATGGTTGGTGTATATCAAACGCATCCATAGCAACGTAGCGTAGCACATCTCTGGTGGAAAAGCACCCTTAAGCTGGCAAACTTTCATTATTTATAAAATGAGGAATGTCTGGCTATCGCTGGGTCTCACTCCATATCACAATAATATTAATATTGCTTAATGAAAACGAATTGAAAATATTCACCCTTTCTTTTGTTGAAAAGCTACAAATACCCTCAACTTATTTTAATCATTGTGTAACTTTCTTACAGTAAAGCAATGTGTCTAAAGTTTTTCAATAATGGCGTAAGGTAAATAGTTAGGGAGGGCGGCATTCAAACACGTTCAATTTCACCTTGTGCTGAGAAGCGCTACACACAATAGACATCAGTATTTTTTTTAATATAGGTACAACAAAATTATCAAAATTACATTTTTTTTTTCTTTTCTAACTCCTATTCCTTTGGGTAGATGAAATTAATGAATAGTGTATATTACGTGAGCCTAAAAAATAAACAGTTTATTACATTTTTATTGCATCTGGTATTGCATTGTACAAGTAAGTACAGTTTTTAGTTACATTTACAAGCTTTTGTAATTGTATTTTAGAGTATTTGTAGGTAATATTTTCCTGTTAATATATATTTTTTTGTAGTTTTAACTGTCTGTTTTGTCTAACCAATAGGTAACATAGATTGATGACGAGAATGGTGTAATTAGGTACTAGTAGATAGGCTATCAAACCTAATCATTAATTATTAACTTAATTATTGAGTAGATGATTCGTAGAACATTTTAACTTAATAATATTTTTTACTTATTTTATTATATGTATTTGTACGAATAAAATAATTAAAAAATATTATATAAAACTGTTTAACCATAAGTATCTAAGTAGTTATCATTAACTTCCTCTGAATACACACAGAAATGGGACCCTTTTGTTTTTTTTTTGTAAAACAATATTGTCTTAGTAGTCGTATTGTGTGCGCAAGCTCTAACAGATCCAAAGAAAAGGGGGTTTCGTTTAATTATTTCTGCAAATGTGGAAACTTGGGACGCTTTACCCCTTGTCGATTAGCAGCGAAGTTTCAAGATAGCGCGTGTTCTTAGCTGCTTTTATTGCTTCCCAAGTTGCTTAATTTTTGCACACTCGAGTTGTCGCTGACTACCGTAAGAACAACAAATCCTTAGGTAAATCCTTAGATCTTATTAATTAACAGGTAAGAGCTGATTTTTTAACGTTTTTTATCCGACTGCGTCAGAAGGAGGATAATGTTTTTCGAGTGTTTGTATGTCCATTTTTTTGGCACGCCCTACAGCCCAAACGCCTGGACGGATTATTAACTTCAAAAAATGGAGGAGGTTTCTCAATTTAACCGTATATATATTAGGCTATTCACATTTTCAATAAGGTGGGGGGTGGGTAAGCTTCTTTAATCGTATCTTATATTTAATTACAATATGGGTTTCATATGAAAGGTCGTAAAAAGACTATTTAAAAAAATATATAATAATATGTACATATTACTGTTTTAACACAAATTATCATAAAAGCTTATCAATTGAATTGAGACCATCGAAGTAAAATTCACTAACTAGAATGTATTCAAGTCAGGAATGGAATTGTCTGTACTTACGTATATTTAAAATAAATAGTATGTGTTGAAGAAACTAAAAAGATCGAAAAAAAAAATTATTATAAAAACAAAAAACCCGACTGCCTAAGCGTAATGAACTCAAAAGAGGAAAACAAGTATCACAATATCGATATACTCGTAAAATTCTTATATATGCTTAGGCTGTCGGGTTTTTTGTTTTTATAATAATATATTATTTTCGCGTCTAATATAATAGCTATATATAATTCCACAGTTTTATATGACACGTAAGAGAGTTAATTAATAGTTATAATACGGACGAACCAAGCACATGGCTCACCTGATGGTAAGTGGATAACTATCGTCTATAAACAGAGCAACACTACGCAAGACGGCCTCTGTAGCGCAGGGGGTATGCGCGGTGGACTTACAAGACGGAGGTCCTGGGTTCAATCCCCGACTGGGCCGATTGAGGTTTTCTTAATAGGTCCAGGCCTGGCTGGTGGAAGGCTTCGGCCGTGGCTAGTTACCACCCTACCGACTAAGACGTACCGCCAAGCGATTTTGCGTTCCGGTACGATGTCGTGTGGAAACCGAAAGGGGTGTGAAATTTCATCCTCCTAACCTGCTTCTATCTTAGATTGCGTCATTACTTACCATCAGCTAGACTATTCTGTAACGATACTTTCATAACTCTTTTTCGAATTTCGAAGTTTCGAATTCACCTCTAACTCTCTCTGTTTAACACGATACTATAGAATGAGAAAGATAGCGGTGAATTTGAAACTTGCTCTTGCATGTTATACAAAACATCGTTAGAGAATAGCCTTGCAGGTGAGATTGTAATCAAGGGTTAACCTTATAACTACACCGGCAAATAATTAAAAACATAAAGATGATCCACCTTGAACGTATACAATGTAGGTATATTAAACCCAAAGCAATAAATCATTTATAATGTTAGTGAGGACTTCTCATTCTTAAAACTTTTATCTGTACCTTAACAAAATTAATTCCCCACATGGCATTATGCGATACATCACGTCGCTATTACGCTTCAATGGCCGCAATCCAACGTAACGCGTGTCTCACGTGATATGGGGCCATTTAGTTACCTGCCTCGTAATGTGCGATATTTAACGTGAATGGAAATTTAAGGTGGCGCATAGTCATAAGCGATAGCGATTATTCTAACGCTTGTCTGATGAGAAGCAAAGATGAAGTCTACTGTAAATCGCGTTTGCCGAGAACCCTCTCTCGGACCAAGGTGTTTTTGGAATTCTTGTAACTTAAATTTTAAGTTTTTGAATTTAATTATTCACCATTTATGACCTAAAATTGACGTTTTCAGTGCTTGTAAACTTTGACTTTGACAAATCAAATCAAATCAAATTAAAAATCTTAAGTAAGCATAAGTAAGTTATACAAGTACCTACTTTTGAAAAGTCAAGTATCGGTAAATAGTGTCTCTACCACCGGTTTATGTTATACTGTCATAAGTGCAGCAGAAAGCACAGCCGATTGCTTCTATGAATCTTTGTTACTTTGCTTGAAGATTGTATGTATGATCGACAGCTAAGAACACTAGCTGACGCCGCGCGGTTTCACCCTCGTGGTTCCTGTCCTCGTGGGAATACGAGAATAATATATAACCTATAGCCTTCCTCGATAAATAGGCTATTTAACACTGAAAGAATTTTTCAAATCGGATTAGTAGTTCCTGTGATTAGCGCGTTTAATCAATCAAACAAACAAACAAACAAACTCTTCAGCTTTATAATATTAGTATAGATATAGTAGTCTTATGTTCGTGATAATGAAGTGAAAATCATAACATTCTAATTGGAAAATTACAATCATAAAGCGACAGTTTCTTGCAAGTGTGATTACAGTCGTAATCTTAGTAACCGTAATATTTCATCTTTCGTAGCAATAAAGGAGCAGTTTGAGCCGTAACGTGAAAGTTTCTGAAGTCGGCGACTATGTCTCTGTGCGCTCAATGTTAGAAAATTATAAACTTTATTTTGGAGGTGCATTTCCCTGAGAAACTTCGCAGTACACAAGTTTGCACCTAAATAAAACCAGAGAGGAAAACGTCTTAAATTATTACGCTCGACGCGCGTTGCTTTTTTATTATTTTTACTTTGGTCGTAAAACATTGCTCAACTTGTGAAATTGTTTTTATGCAGATGTATGATATTATGATGAGGTCAAACAAAAAATGTACAAATTGATCATGCCTTTGTTACAATGATACAAATCAATGAACATAATTTTAAATGCTTACCTACGTCATCAACCCATATTTGGCTCACTTCTGAGCTCGAGTCTCCTTTCAGAATGAGAGGGGTAAGGCCAATAGTCCACCACGCTGGTCCAATGCGGATTGGCAGACTTCACACACGCAGAGAATTAAGATAATTCTCTGCTATGTAGGTTTCACGATGTTTTCCTTCACCGATTGAAACACGTGATATTTAATTTCTTAAAATGCACACAACTGAAAAGTTGGAGGTGCATGCCCCGGACCGGATTCGAAACCACACCCTCCGGAATCGGAGGCAGGCTCTTTGAATGCCTATTTATTACTAATTTTTCTCGTGATATAAATTAGGATTGATACAAATTATTCATTACTAGCGGATGCCTGCGACTTCGTCCGCGTGGAATTCAATTTTCAATTTTTTCCGGAATGAAAACTAGCCATTGTGTTTAATGCAGAGTAAATTCTATTTCCATTCCAAATTTCAGCCAAATCGCTTCAGTAGCCGCAGCGTAAAGAAACAAACATACAGACTTACACACAAACTTTCGCCTTTATAATATTAGTGTGACTAAATACTATTCTACCAGTAATATATCCTCATACTTATTAAAATTAATCAAGCATATTGGATCACTCAATAAATTCTTACAGTGATATATTCAAGCTCATTTCAAAATGGCCGCAATCTTCCGTTGATGTGGTCACGCGCGCTTCGTTATATTGTACCATTATGCTAAACTATTATGATATAGGCACACCTGAATTGTTATAACAGCAAAGTGCAGCAATAAACATATATTTCAGCACTGTCATAACTTTATTTTATAGAATAAACGCTAGAAGTTAAAACTGACTATAAACAACGCATCATTATATATTAAATGTAGGTACATAACAGTTCGTTTATAGATCAGCTGGCCTATTTACTAATTTGGCCTTTATTAACAACCTACTAAAATAAACATCAAATCTACTGTATGATCTCGACGATGGGTTGTCAGTAGGCACCGACTAGCATTTGTTACATATAATCATAAATTATGTATAGTTATTGCATTCTTTATTCGGCCAACAACCGAATATTAATAATAGATTTAACATTAACTTCAACTAAGAATTAACAGTATTTTAAATGTAAATTTATCTAGGGTATATAGGGTAGGGTATATTTGGTTGAACGCGCGAAGCTAATCTCAGGAACTACTTAATCAATCTATCTTCTATAAACTATACTTAATTCTATTAACTATACTTCTATATCTATCTATCTATCTATCTTCTTCTATCTATCTATACTTACTATAATAAAAGAGTAGAAATCGAGTGTCTGTACTTTGACCAAATTTAACTAAAATCAAGTTAGGGCGATTAGAAATGAGCAATAGAATACAAAAATATTTTTTTTAATTTTCTTGTCTGTCTGTCTGTCTGTCTGTCCTTCTGTCTGTATGTTCGCGCTATTCTCTGGTTCTACTGAACGGATTCTGACGCAGTTTTCACAAATAGATTAAACAAAGTTCAGGGCAACATATAGGCTTTGTTTCATTAAGATCGGACAGAAGACGGAAAAGTTATCTTGAAAAAACCGGATTGCTCAAATTGATTCGCAGGCGTTATTTGGAGAAACGAGTTTTCCACTAAAAATAACGATATTGAGGCACATATTCTATTCTCAACTGACCAATTTGTTTTTTTATTTGGTTGAACGCGCCAAGCTTATCATAGGAACTACTTAAAAGTTCAGGTTCAAATTGAATAATTCTTTTTGTGTTTAAATAGTCACATTGTCTGCTTTTTATCGTATAATGGTATGCAAGTTTACTGTTTCAAGCAATAACTACTTATTAGATTGACCTAAAAGGAGATCATTCATTTTGGGCCTTTATGAAAGTGTATAATAGCTAATCTATACTTTTGTCAAATTCTGTACACAGAAGATATTTCAAAAATTTTTATTAGAGGGCATTATACAATTGATACAAAATATTTATTTTGATTTCTTGTCTGTCTGTCTGTCCGTATTTTTTGTTGACTGGTCATCATGCTGAAACTACTGAATGAATTCAAATGAAACTTAGCAGTGTATGAGAATATAATACGGAGCAGGATAAAGTATACTTTTTATAACGAAAATAAAATCTGAAGGCAGTGAAATAGGGGTTAAAAGTTTGTATGAAAAGTCCTGCTTTTCCTGGTCAATTTTCCCAAGAACAAAAAACGCGCGCACTTTATTATAGACCGGCCTTCGGCCGGGAGCTTATGAGAGCCTCCGACCGTGGTTACGGCTGGGTATTTCACCCAAGCACAAAAAACGGAACGCGCGGCCTTCGCCCGTGCACTGTACTGTAACCCGGCCTTCGGCCGGGAGTTTGTGATAGGGCCTCCGACCGTGGCTAAGATTGGGCATTTTACCCAAGCAAAAAAAACGGAACGCGCGCACTTCGTTTTACTCCAGCCTTCGGCCGGGGGTTTGTGATACGGCCTTTGATCGTGGCTACGACTGGGCATTTTACCGATGCACAAAACCCGAAACGCGCGGCCTTCAGCCGCGCACTTTATTGTAAACCGCCCTTCGGCCGGGGGTTTGTGATATGGCCTCTGATCGTGGCTACGACTGGGCATTTTACCGATGCACAAAAACGGAACGCGCGGCCTTCAGCCGCGCACTTTATTGTACACCGGCTTTCGGCCGGGAGTTTGTGATATGGCATCTGATCGTGGCTATGGCTGGGCATTTTACCGATGCACAAAAACGGAACGCGCGGCCTTCAGCCGCGCACTTTATTGTACACCGGCCTTCGGCCGGGGGTTTGTGATGTGGCCTCTGATCGTGGCTACGACTGGGCATTTTACCGATGCACAAAAAACGGAATGCGCGGCCTTCGGCCGGGGTTTTGTAATATGACCTCTGATCGTGGCTACGGCTGGGCATTTTACCTATGCACAAAAACGGAACGCGCGGCCTTCGGCCGCGAACTTTATTGTACACCGACCTTCGGCCGGGGGTTTGTGATGTGGCCTCTGATCGTGGCTACGGCTAGGTATTTTACCGATGCATAAAAAACGGAACGCGCGGCCTTCGGCCGCGCACTTTATTGTACACCGGCCTTTGGCCGGGGGTTTGTGATATGGCCTCTAATCGTGGCTACAGCTGGGCATTTTACCGATGCACTAAAAACGGAACGCTCGGCCTTCGGCCGCGCACTATATTGTACACCGGCCTTCGGCCGGGGGTTTGTGATGTGGCCTCTGATCGTGGCTACGACTGGGCATTTTACCGATGCACAAAAAACGGAACGCGCGGCCTTCGGCCGGGGGTTTGTAATATGGCCTCTGATCATGGCTACGGCTGGGCATTTTACCGATGCACAAAAAACGGAACGCGCGGCCTTCGGCCGGGAGTTTGTGATATGGCATCCGATCGTGGCTACGGCTGGGCATTTTACCTATGCACAAAAACGGAACGCGCGGCCTTCGGCCGCGCACTTTATTATACACCGGCCTTCGGCCGGGGGTTTGTGATGTGGCCTCTGATCGTGGCTACGGCTAGGCATTTTACCGATGCATAAAAAACGGAACGCGCGGCCTTCGGCCGCGCACTTTATTGTACACCGGCCTTCGGCCGGGGGTTTGTGATAGGGTATCTGATCGTGGCTACGGCTGGGCATTTTACCGATGCACAAAAAACGGAACGCGCGGCCTTCGGCCGGGAGTTTGTGATATGGCATCCGATCGTGGCTACGGCTGGGCATTTTACCGATGCACAAAAAAGGGAACGCGCGGCCTTCAGCAGCGCACTTTATTGTACACCAGCCTTCGGCCGGGGGTTTGTGATGTGGCCTCTGATCGTGGCTACGGCTGGGCATTTTACCGATGCACAAAAAACGGAACGCGCGGCCTTCGGCCGGGGGTTTGTAATATGGCCTCTGATCATGGCTACGGCTGGGCATTTTACCGATGCACAAAAAACGGAACGCGCGGCCTTCGGCCGGGAGTTTGTGATATGGCATCCGATCGTGGCTACGGCTGGGCATTTTACCGATGCACAAAAAAGGGAACGCGCGGCCTTCAGCCGCGCATTTTATTGTACACCAGCCTTCGGCCGGGGGTTTGTGATGTGGCCTCTGATCGTGGCTACGGCTGGGCATTTTACCGATGCACAAAAAACGGAACGCGCGGCCTTCGGCCGGGGGTTTGTAATATGGCCTCTGATCATGGCTACGGCTGGGCATTTTACCGATGCACAAAAAACGGAACGCGCGGCCTTCGGCCGGGAGTTTGTGATATGGCATCCGATCGTGGCTACGGCTGGGCATTTTACCTATGCACAAAAACGGAACGCGCGGCCTTCGGCCGCGCACTTTATTGTACACCGGCCTTCGGCCGGGGGTTTGTGATGTGGCCTCTGATCGTGGCTACGGCTAGGCATTTTACCGATGCATAAAAAACGGAACGCGCGGCCTTCGGCCGGGAGTTTGTGATATGGTATCCGATCGTGGCTACGGCTGAGCATTTTACCGATGCACAAAAAAGGGAACGCGCGGCCTTCGGCCGCGCACTTTATTGTACACCAGCCTTCGGCCGGGGGTTTGTGATATGGCCTCTGATCGTGGCTATGGCTGGGCATTTTACCGATGCACAAAACCGGAACGCGCGGCCTTCGGCCGCGCACTTTATTGTACATCGGCCTTCGGCCGGAGGTTTGTGATGTGGCCTCTGATCGTAGCTACGGCTAGGCATTTTACCGATGCACAAAAAACGGAACGCGCGGCCTTCGGCCGGGGGTTTGTAATATGGCCTCTGATCGTGGCTACGGCTGGGCATTTTACCTATGCACAAAAAACAGAACGCGCGGCCTTTGGCCGCGCACTTTATTGTACACCGACCTTCGGCCGGGGGTTTGTGATATATCCTCTGATCGTGGCTACGGCTGGGCATTTTACCGATGCACAAAAAAGGGAACGCGCGGCCTTCGGCCGCGCACTTTATTGTACGCCGGCCTTCGGCCGGGGGTTTGTGATATGGCCTCTGATCGTGGCTATGGCTGGGCATTTTACCGATGCACAAAAACGGAACGCGCGGCCTTCGGCCGCGCACTATTTTGTGGTCCGGCCTTCGGCCGGGGGTTTGTGATAAGGTCTCCGACCGTGGCTGGGCATTTTACCCAAGCACAAAAAACTTTGGCTGGGGGCTTATGATGGGACTACCGACCGTGGTTACGGCTGGGCATTTTACCCAAGCAAAAAAAACGCGCACTTTATTGTATAGGGGTTATGATTTTGTATTTTTCATATATAAAAAATTCGAAAATGTAAATAAAAGGGGCGAAGGGTTCGAAAATGTACATCGATTTTCACGCGGACGAAGTCGCGGGCATCTGCTAGTAATAAATAAAATAATTATAAGAAATATACACCATCTAATAGTTCAGCCATAGGCAAGGTACCCAATACGCTGGCGCTTCTACCCATCTGGAGGGCAAGGCATTACCTGTTTATTATGTCAACTTACATAATATGTAAAAGATGGTGAATTAGCATGCATCAGTTAATACTATGATATAGATACCTGAATTGTTATAAAATGTAAAATGTTTACTTATAAAATTATTGTAAAGATGTAAATTTTAAATTGTAAAGATGTAAATTTTAAATGATTAAATTGTCATTTGAATCATTAAATACTTAATAAATAATTTGCATGCCAAATTGGCAAGATACATTTACTATCTACATCTACCGACCACCTGTATATATATATATATCTAAATAAATTAATTGATTGATAGTAATAAACGTATATTATTTCAGCACTGTCATAACTTTATTTTGTAAAATATAAGTTAAAACTACCTATAACTTTAGTTTAGTTTAGGTAGGTTACTCAAAACTGACTATAAACAAAACACCTGTATGATGTTGATAGATAACAGGCTTAGGGATCGATAATAATGTGGTTTACCTGACCTGACCTTAAGTGGTGACCTAGAAAATCATCATTATCAGCTTATGAAAACCACAAAGCCAGGCTTCTATCATAAATATATAAAGAAATATATGAAGAGAGATATAGTAAATTATTTAGAAAACATAATGAGAAGCTAAGTAAATTCATCCCAGCAAATGAGAAGCCAAAAACTGAAACATATTCTAATGACCGAAATCATTAATTTGTTATTTGCAATTACTTAATGTATATATGACATAAGCACCGTAATGTTTAACAAAACCCACCCACAGCTATTAATAATTATTTAGCCGTTTAATTTAAACTAATGCAAATTGCCCGAAACCAAAAACAAAGCGCCCATGTTTTGTAGATTATGCTCGCAAATTGCCGACCACGATTGACATACTAATAACCTATTCCGAGTTTGATTTAACTATTATTATACGTGATTTATTTTTACATGAATAATTAATTTAATTAATTAATGTCAATGACATTCCTAGTTCATACGAAGCAATTTGCTTCTTCGTTTTTTATACGCATGGCTAGGATATGGAATTCTCTCTCGAAGTCAGTATTTTTGACGGCCTCTGTGGCGCAGTGGCATGCGCGGTGGATTTACAAGACGAAGGTCCTGGGTGCGATTCCCGGCTGGGCCGATTGAGGTTTTCTTAATTGGTCCAGGTCTGGCTGGTGGGAGGGTTCCGTCGTGGTTAGTTGCCACCCTACCGACAAAGACGTACCGCCAAGCGATTTAGCATTCCGATACGATGTCATGTAGAAACCGAAAGGAGTGTGGATTTCATCCTACTACTAACAAGTTAGCCCGCTTTCATCTTAGATTTCCTCATCACATCAGGTGAGATTGTAGTCAAGGGCTAACTTGTAAAAAACAAAAAAAAAATAGTCCTCCATCTCCATTTTACCATAGAACATCGAGACGCCCTGAACATTCTTTTGTTGTTGACATTCAGTCGAGTCGCACGTTTATCAGCTAAGATGTGGAATGCCCTTCTCGTATCTATATTTCCTAACACATGTGGTATATGTACTTTCTAGGCAAGAGTGAATAGGCAAACGCTCATCATTGCTTTCCATCAAGCATGATTATTGTCAATCGGAAACTATTTAGCAGCTTTTAACATAAGATTATGTAGGCCATCTCTTCTTCATTAGATACACACTGAACAAATGAGTCATACTTTAAAATGTGCTTAATAATTTCATAATAATATCAAGAAGTGTAATTTTCATATAGCAGCCCGTACGTATAAATGGAAGCCTTTTAATTTTAACTAATGCAAATTGCTTGAAACCAAACCAGACCGTTCATTTGTAGATTATGCGCGGTAATTGCTAACCGCGTGTGATATAATAATCAAACCCCGTTTTTCCTTGCTTGAATGCGTTTAATAATTTATGTTTTGCTTGCTAATTTAAGCTGACTGTAAAATAGCACAATGGGGATGATGACTAGGTTTGAATATATTGATTTTTATGATACATTCGGGTAAATAGGGTCAATGTTAACTAATTTATACATAAAAACAAAGATTGTGTGGATATTTGCAAATAAAAAAGATTTCAAAATGTAATGTAATGTAATAAATCCTTTATTGTAATTAGATAAAAATTCATACAGTTTTAGCTTCCTTACATTAAATGTGACATTTTTTAATATGTGAACTATAAACATAAACGCACAAATAACAAAGATATTAGTAATTTTGTTTGAACGCCCATACAAATCTAACGATCATTATGTACCTACGACGTCATTAATTCGTACCATTTTGTATGGGGCGTTTTTCAGGGATCCGCGGCAGTGCCGCAAATCTGACCCTTTAAATCCCTGTAGCTCCGAAAGTAATGATCGCAGATACCCTGTTACTTTTACAAAATTGCTTTACTATTAGCATAATCTTAATTTATATACAATATAAAAACTGTTATCATCCCTATTACAATTAAAACCGATCTACCTACTTGATGTTATGTGCATAAGTCAACTAGTTAACAGTACTGATTAGTTTGCTTGTTTGTGTATCATAAGGTCTCCAAAGTTTGAGTATCGGGTCATCTTCATCATCAACAATCCATATTTGGCTCAACTGTTGAGAATCCTCTCACAATGAGAGGAATTAATCTAATAGCCCACCACGCTGGCCCAAATTCTCAAGTATGCAGGTTTCCTTACGATGTATTTTCCTTCACAGTTTGAGACACGTGATATTTAATTTCTTAAAATGCACATGACTCCACAGGAGCTCCGCCATCCGAAATGAAGGTCATATCCAGTGGATATGACTTATGACAGTAGCTATCACGGCTTTAATAAGTCGCGGAAGTGATAACAAAATAAATGTATCTGTATTGTTTTTTTTTTTTCAAATCTTGTCTGACCCTTAGAATTTGATGGTGTCGTTACATTTCCGTACCGTGTAAAGAAAGGAAATCCATTTATTTTCATCTCTCTCCGGTCATGTCGATGTTCCATGATACTAAGAGTGACAGAATATAAAATGGCCACCAAAAGGTACTTTACATTTTCGTATCTCTTAATATGTAGATTGCTATTTAGTATGAAGACGTATTTTGTTAATTGTGAAAAATATTTTTTTTTAATTTAATTTATGTTTTTAGCCAGGTTTCATTTCGGAGAAAAGGCGTTTAATAAATAATAAAAGGCAAAATCAATAATAAAATGCAAATAGCCTATAATTATTATGTAGTAAACGATGTAGTTCTCTCGCAAATTATTAAACCGATAAGAGATTATAATCATGTTCACTAGATAATAGATGAGCAGTGTTAGCCCAGTGGATATGACCTCTGCCTCCGATTCCGGAGGGTGTCGGTTCGAATCCGGTCCGGGGCATGCACCTCCAACTTTTCAGTTGTGTGCATTTTAAGAAATTAAATATCACGTGTCTCAATCGGTGAAGGAAAACATCGTGAGGAAACCTGCATACCGGAGAATTATCTTCATTCTCTGCGTGTGTGAAGTCTGCCAATCCGCATTGGGCCAGCGTGGTGGACTATTAGCCCCTCTCATTCTGAGAGGAGACTCGAGCTCAGCAGTGAGCCGAATATGGGTTGATGACGACGAGATAATAGATTAATGCAGTCGGAGCAATGACTCTACTACACAATATACCTACGAGTATACCGCGGTAATAAATTTCCAATATTAACTTTACGATTTATTTCAATTCAAAGGCTTATTACCGATATTTTTATAACATACCACCAGACGATTATTAAAGACAGACAAAATTAAACAGCCAGACACGTCAAATTTATGACACTCTTATGACATGACATGACACGACAACATGAAGTGAGGTTTGTGAGGTTAAAGGCGATAACTTCTGGGTTTACTAAATCGATTTAAAGAAATATTTTATTAACAGAAAGCCACGGTTTTTGTGACTATACACATACTATATTTTATCCCCGTATATCCATTGGAATGGGAACTACGGGGGTGCAATATTTTTTATATTAAATTTGATATATAAACTCATATCAAATTTAATATAAAAATATTAATTTCGCATAATACATGGATGAAGAAGGGTCTGAAATATATCGATATTAATTAATAAAAGTTAAGGATTTCTTATAAAACTTTATTTTAAAATCATGTATATTTAAAATTTTCAAAGATACAAGTTTTGATCTAAACGTCAAACTAATATTTTTGTCAAACGCTCCGTTTGTAGGTGATTTGTTATATAGTGACGTCATGAAACAGTTGAAATAAAGACTGTCATGGAAAACAGGCGTTTTAGCTCGTATTGTCAAAAACATATTTAAGAACTAAAATTTTCATGTGTTTTCACGTCTCAAAGAAATACAAAAATTTTTTTTAGCTTATTACAATGATAATGAACTATTTAAGACCATTTAAAAAAAAAGTTTCAACTAGCCTATTGCGACGCGTCTGCTAGCCCAAAATAAGCGATCAAGTCAGTAATCTGGATTGATTTATTCAACCATGCAAAATTCAAAGCGTAATGTTCATACAGAATCAAATACAGTGAAACATGTACCTGTTAAGTGAGACGAGGAAAATATGCCCTGAAAAGGTTACCTACTGAATTCTTAAAATCGGGGCGGTGTGGCATATTTTGCTGAAGCATCGTAAAATATGCTTTGCATATTTACCGCGCCCGTATCAGTAATACCAGATTACATAGTATACTGTTACTATATTTTAATATATCGCGTTAGCGGATTGTAGTCTTTCATAACCAGACCTTCGTCATTATTTTTAATTTATTTTTTTGAAGATATATATTTTTGACGGCCTCCGTGGCGCAGTGGTAGGCGCTGTGGATTTACAAGACGGAGGTCCTGGGTTGGATCCCCGGCTGGGCCGATTAAGGTTTTCTTAATTGGTCCAGGTCTGGCTGGTGGGAGGCTTCTGCCGTGGCTAGTTACCACCCTACCGGCAAAGACGTACTGCCAAGCGATTTAGCGTTCCGGTACGATGTCGTGTAGAAAGCGAAAGGGGTGTGGATTTTCATCCTCCTCCTAGCAAGTTAGCCCACTTCCATCTTAGACTGCATCATCATTTGCCATCAGGTGTGATTGTAGTCAAGGGCTAACTTGTAAGGAATAAAAAAAACGATTTTAATAAATTTTTAACTGACTGTGACGTCACCCGGGTCTCAGTTGAAAATCAGCACCATGTGTATTTCTTGCAAAGATATATTATAAAGAAATATTTCAGCTTTAATAAAACTCTCAAAGAAAACCACCACGCTGCTTCAAAACAGATTGACAGGTTCACATATATGTCTCGGTAATTAAACAGTCAAATTCTTAGATAATGATCGAGACCGATAGCCAATAATATGCTCTCTACTACTGATACATTTCAAAACTAATAAAAGCTCACTATTGTATAGTAAGTACAACCCAAAACTAGAAACCGGGACATCATAATTGTTACAAGTTCCTCAATTGCAGGTAGTATTAACATTCCTTACTTAAGTTATTATGGAGGAAAGGTATCAGTCTTGGTATAAATAAGAGGGTATTTGATGACTCGCGCTAAGTTGTTTGTTAGGCAGCGTGGACACCGTCACGCTGCCAGCCGCGTAAATGATTTTGTGCAATAATCATTTGAGTTTTAATTATTTATAATGTTTTGTGTTGTAATTATTGTTTATTTAAATCGTTTAGTGTGGGCATGGAGAACATATCAGGCAGGGAAAGTGAGTGTTTTTGCATTCTGAAAAGATCCTTTAAACCTACTCCCAAGGACACAAGTCCTGGAACCTGGGTGTTTCCTCTACCACAAAATAATGGTACAATCACAGCCGTTTTTATCCGTCACGTCATACAAAGCCACATAGACTAACCACAGGATTAACGAGGCTTGTCGACTACGATACGGTATTGTCATCAGTGAGCTAATTAATAATATAATTTTCTGTAAATGGCCACCTCAATTTTGTATCACTATTTTATATAAATGATGAGGTTAAACTATTTCAGTAATTACATGTTACGTATTGTTGGAAACATTTACTTTGTATAACAAAGTAGAAATTTTCGCAAAGAACCCCTTTATAGTGTAGAATAAATACTAGGTAAGTGTACTTTTAAAACGTTGTACAAACGTTAACATCAAAGGATTATCCTTACACCTCCCCTATTAGTCTTAAATTTATTCAAATGAAGGTAATGGGGTAATGTAAACCTTCATTTTAATAATTTCTTGTTAGAGCGGCGAATGTTAAAACCGTTTTCGCTTAAACAGGGCTAACCTGTGGAGTTTGATTAGCGAATTCTGACCCTTGTTATGCTGATTGGAGTATGTAAGTTTTAATCGATTCATGTTTAATTAAAACTAAGTAAGACGAGCCTCCAACTATACCGTGTAATGTTGTGAATATTAAATGGTGTACCGGCTCAACTTCAGACCTAATTAAATAGTCAGTTTGCGGTATTGTTTGTGTTTGTACAAATTTTAATTTTATCATTTAATTAAGGTATTTTTTGTAATGCTTATTTTCTTAGTCGGTAATTTTTAATTATGATTTAATGTATGAAATATCTACTTGATAGATTATCTAAAGACAGGAGGAAAACTGTACAAATTATAGTGTACCTAACATAGCCATTACGACAAACTCGATAATTAGGGTTATTCCCCATTCTTCTACTTAAGTAGATTTTTGTCAATTTCCTTAACTCAGTAGCCGATAGCTTATATCCGGGTTTATAGTTCAATTTCATTGTTTTGTGAATTTTTGATGTCTTTTATTATTTTTTGATATCTTATTTCTATAAAGGTAAAGCTTGCGATATTGTGTTTGTAAGCTGTTAGTTAGTTGTATTGCTGTTAGTAGGTAGTATACAAAGATTCTGCCTACAAATGTTTAATTATGGAAATAAAAGAGTCTCAAGGTTTTGACAAAATCTCATTAACTATTGAAATGTAAAAGTTGTTAATTTCGTATTTTTTTGGATTTGAATGAAATTCAGAATTTGAATATTGAGTAAGATAATTTAATTTTAATTTGTTTTCTAACAATTTATTATTCTGCATAACATTTTATTCAGATGATGTGATACGTAACTCACACTATAATGTACTCGTATGGAAGCGATCAATAGTGTTGTTGGTTAAACATACCATAAATATACTTCCTCTTTCCTCTTGTTCTCTTGTTCCAAAAACAACTTATACTGAAACGCATTCATACAAAAGTATGTACATACACATATTATATGAATTGCGAACATTTCCAAAACCTATGAAAACACCCTCGTAAAGTGGGATGGGAATGTATTAACGCCTGCCTTTCTGTCTGTATGAAACAAAATAACACTTTATGTGGATTGGCGCCAAGCCAGGGTCTGAGCCTTGTATCAGACAAAATCGTACTTACACCCAAGTGTGGTGTAATTTGCAATAGATAGCGGGTTGTTGAAACATTTCTGGAAGCTATTCTTAGCTGTTATCAAAAAAATCCGTTTTAAAAAATACTTATCATCATCTCCTTACCTTTATCCCACTTAAGTGGGTCGGAAAAATATGTCAATCTTTTCCATTCGTCTCTATTACTCGTCAACTCATCATCCACTCCTTTTACACATATGTCCTCTTTCACACAATCCAATCATCTCTTCTTTGGCCTTCCTCTCCTCTTATGTCCTTCCACTTGCACATTCAACATTTTCTAGTAATATATAGTTTAAAAAAACACTCATGTTTTCCAATATTTTTTTAAAGTCATGTACTACTCGTAGTAGGAATTCAAACTCAATTAACTTAAGTTTTCAAAAGTGCAAGAATAGGAACTATTTATTTATGTTTATTTCCACACACCAATTCAATAAGAAGCAGTTTTAAAGGTATACATTACATACTATTAAATATAGCAATTCTATTGCACACAGCACAATTATAAAAATGAAAATGTAAGGTAAATTTATTTTTGAGTTATTCTGCTAACTCTGGAAATTGCAGCCTTGAGATTCTAGGTTACTTTAGTTTTTTTCAATGTATAAAAGAACTTAGAGCCAAAAGAATTTGTCTAGTGGTAGACAATTAGACCGTGCTTAGTTAGCTTAGTTGTGCTTTTTCCAAGTAAGCCCGCTTCCATCTTTGACTGCATCATCACTTGACATCAAGTGTGGTCTCAGTCAATGGCTAATTTGTCAAAGAATTTAGACGGCCTCCGTGGCGCAGTGGTATACGCAGCGGTCCTGGGTTCGATCCCCGGCTGGGCAGATTGTCCAGGTCTGGCTGGTGGGAGGCTTCGGACGTGGCTAGTTACCACCCTACCGGCAAAGACGTACTGCCAAGCGATTTAGCGTTCCGGTACGATGCCGTGTAGAAACCGAAACGGGTGTGGATTTTTATCCTCCTCCTAACAAGTTAGCCCGCTTCCATCTTAGACTGCATCATCACTTTCCATCAGGTGAGATTGTAGTCAAGGGCTAACTTGTAAAGAATAAAAAAAAGAATATAAAAAAAATGTCGTTTATACATTAAATATTGTACCACACCACAAAACTGCAAAACTAACGCGGTCCTAATTTGAGAGCTTGCTAGTCAGAGATATATTTTTTCGGGGGCCTTGTACCGAGTACCATTTGCGTACTCTGTACGCAAATGGTGGCGTACAATTTGTTTATTGAATAAATACGGAATTTGGTGCATTGTGGTGCGTTTAATACTTTTTTTAAACAGCCAGTGGGAAGGAAATTATTTCATGGCTGTTGGCTAACATTGGTATAAAATATTTATTTTACTGTTATATTCCTTGGCGAGTTTTGGCTTTATAAATGACTAGCTGACGCCGCACGGTTTCACAAGCGTGGTTCTCGTTCCCGTAGAAATACGGGGATAATGTATAACCTACAGCCTTCCTCGATAAATGGGCTATCTAACAATGAAAGAATTTTTCAAATCGAACCAGTAGTTCCCGAGATTAGTGCGTTCAATCAAACAAACAATGAAACTTCAGCTTTGTAATATTAGTATAGATATGCTATAGTAGCAACCTGCTAAATAATACAGAGTCTCTCATGACCAGACCTTCGTTACCACAAAATACATAATACGAGTAGGTAGTATGGTAGGCAACAATGGAGTTTGGATCATGGTGGTTTGGTGGTTTAACATGTTAATAAAGACCCAAACCTTCAAACATCAAAGTATAACCTGTCTGTTATCTAAAAAGGAATGTCCATCCACGGTGTAGGCCTACCCTAAACACCCGGCAATTTACTAATATCTAAAAAAATCTTGATGAAATCATTACTTTACCTGAAAAAGTTTGCTACAACGTTTTATGACATTTTTAATTCATATTAAACTAGCGGACGCCCGCGACTTCGTCCGCGTGACACTCGATGTAAACTTTCAACTACCACTACCCAACGCTACCCCTACCCTACCCCCTACCCTACCTTACCCTACCCTACCCCTACCCTACCCCTACCCTACCCCTTCCCTACCCCTACCCTACCCCACCCCTACCCTACCCCTTCCCTACCCCTACCCTACCCCTACCCTACCCCTACCCTACCCCTACCCTACCCTACCCTACCCTAAGCTACCTCACGGAGCCCGAGACCTTTCCAACGAATGCAAAACCGTGGAAATCGGTTCGTGCGTTCTGGAGTTATAGCGTCAGGAAGGAAAACCCGACTTATTTTTATATAATAGATTTGTCCACTACGGGGACAAGCTAAGATCGTTGGCCATACAGCATGAGTTTTACGATATTTTTGAAGATGGTTGGGCGTTTACTTTTTTGTTAAGCTTTGGTACCTACACCGGCGAACATTTTGCCCTAGATGAGTGATATTTTTTTTTTCCAAGAAACATACTTTTATAAAACCATTTATTTAACCAAATCTATTTTATACATCTTATTATCATCTCCATATACTTTTATACTGGAGTGTACCTAGATTCCCTGGGCCGAAGTTGTATGGGCCAGTGGACATTCCTCAAAGAAATAATATGAACAATAATGTACTTAGTTGCCAGACTCTTCAAATTCAACACTTTATCAACTACTACTAGCGCACGCCCGCGGCTTCGTCCGCCCTTAGACCTCTTTAATCCAGCCCTATCGTAAAATTCGTTCTTAGTAAATACGTGATGAGATTTCGTGATGAATGATCTTTTGTATTTTATTTATTTATTATTCTACAAAAAACACATTTCAATTAAGCCTAACCATAGTTTATCACCAACGATTTATATTTAATGATAAGGTCCGTCGAAGAATTGCCATTAAACGCTTTTAGCTTTTAATTAATTTAATTAAATACATATTTTTTAAATACTTAATTAATTTAATTAAATACATTAAGTGGGTATATTAAAAAGAGGTAAAGATTGTGGTGTTGTAGGGGGTAATCTCTGGATCTACTAAACTAATTTTAGAAATTCTTTTACCAGTAGAAACCCACGTTATTTGTAAATGTCTTGTTTTTGTCAATACAGTACAGAAGTAACTAACTAGAACGTCCAAATAGTGCCATTTCACCAATATTAGCATACATCTTTTAAATCCAGAGATTTAATATCTGCTAACATTGGCACACTCAGACAACGTACGCTTCAGCCATCCGCTGAGTCAGCCCTTTTTCAATCTACGGAGACTTGTTTTACCTATCAGGGAAAGTAATTGGAAATTTTCACTGGAGTCAGCTACAAAACTGTCCGATTTTCCGAATTTCACTATAAAAGTGCTGCACTAATTTTCCTGGGCGAACTCAAAATGTCCAAAATAAAAATGGAGCAACACTAAAAACATACCTATACCACGTAGCTCGGTTAATTGCATTGAGTAAATTGCAGAAATAAAATAAAACTGTACTAAAATGCTATCTTTTTCCTAATGTTCTGTGTAGTAAGGGATGTCACTACTTTTATTTTTAAAATATTTTAGTAATAAAAGTTTTTTTGTTGTTGTGTAAATGCCATTGGTTGGGCGAGCGCAGGAGCATTGCCTGATGAGGCCCGAAGGCTGAAATAAAGATAGAGGGCGGAACGACTCTCTAAGGTCGTCTCTTATGAGACTCTGACCTCGGCTTATTCGGGAATCGGGATGGGGTAACCGTGAACTGAGTGAATCAGTCAGGACGCTCCCAAGACCGTGAGTTTGAAAACCCAAGTCCGGGTGACGTTAGATATCGGGGACCTCTATAGTGACAAGCTTTTATATAATATGAATTAATAATCTACACTAATATATAAAGCTGAAGAGTTTGTTTGTTTGATTGAACAATCTCAGGAACTACTGGTCCGATTTTAAAAATTCTTTCAGTGTTAGATAGCCCACTTATCGAGGAAGGCTATATGTAATATTATCCCCGTTTTCTTACTTTATAAATAAATGAGAGTTTTTAAAGTAATAATCTTTTTAACATAAAAGTAATTTCGGTTATTTTGATTTTAACAAAAAATTACTAAACCGATTTTAATGTAATAATACCAATCTGAAAGTACCTACTCTTTCAAACAAAAAATATTTTTCAAAATTGGTTAATAAATAACGAAGTTATGAGGTACCAAACATAAAAAAACACATTAGAGTCCAATTGAGAACTTTCTTTTTTTGAAGTAGGTTGAAAATTTATTTTTGTCATTTCAGCTCCAACTTTTCATATGTGTGCATTTTAAGAAATTAAATATCACGTAACTCAAACGTTGAAGGAAAACAGCGTGAGGATACCTGCATACCTGAGAATTTTCTTAATTATCTGCGTGTGAATCCGCATCGGGCCAGGGTCGTAGCCTAACCCCTCATTCTGAGAGGAGACTCGAGCTCAGCAGTGAGCCGAATATGGGTTGATAACGAAACAAAATCTTGTTTTTCAGATGCTGTGAAGTAGTGAATGTGTGTCGGATTCATCAAGCAAATGTTGATCAATGCATGAAACGAAAAAGCAAGCGAAAATTGACACTTTAAATTTAATTAATAAAAGTTCGTTTGTTGTGTTGTAGACATCAGTGTCCACGGATCGAGCTAAAAGCTTTCCAAACAAAGTTCACTCGGGCCGTAATCTGGGAGCTTAATATTTTAAAATAAATGGACATCGCTACATTGTGTCAATTATTTTTATTAAGACTTCAATAAAAATGTATTAATTAAAATGTCGTAAAAGGTTTACAATGCACTCGTCATTATCGTCATTAGCCTATTTCATTAATAGGCCTGGCACATGCTATCTATTTATAAAAGAGGGAATTTGTGTCTTAAACCCACAAATACACTTCAATGCGGGTTGGTGGGCTTAGGGTATGTTTGACTCTGTACTAAAAATAGATCTTTCTCTTATTTATTTATCCATTTTTTTTTTAATTTTTAACAACGTTGATAAAAAATAAAACACTATTAAAACTTAATAAAAAAAATATTCAACCGTCCCGCTGCGGGTCAGTTGAGTGCCCAAGCAACCGGTGGTCAGGGTTCCAGAGTGAGGAACCTCCTCACAATACGCGCCGTCTCAAGAATCTTCTGCCTTCTGTATCTGACCATTGAAAGCTTCTTGCTATAAGACCATTGACTGAAACAACTATCGGATCAATAATTGGTTGACTCAACATTCCACAAGGCGGTAATCTCGTGAGCAAGGTCCAAATATTTAAATCTTTTTGTTAATAACCAGAAACGACTTCATCACTTGCATTGTTTCCATCTCTCACAAATTACGTGTATTTCTATCGGTAGAATAATTTTCAAAATCGGTTCAGTGGATTTCAATGGATTACCGCTAACGACTTCTCAAAGTATATATTAATATGTATAGAAATACTACACAATGTATACGTGCATAAACCAAACGAAATAAGAAATGTCACACAACAGAACAAAGTGTTCCGCTAAACGGTTTTCCGACAACCGAAGCTGTCGAAGTTCCGACTTCGGTTCGCCGAAAACGTTCCAATATAATAAATTTATTTCATAAATTCGTATATTTGCAACCCAACGTAGCGTCGATTTGTTATTCCGCGACCAAAATGTATAAAATATTCAGAACGAGCTCCTACAACAAACATTAGTGACCGGTAAAACGAAAAGCGACGAAACTCATGCGAGCTTTCGTCTCACGTTCGTACTGTTTGTCTAGCCTACTTGCCAATTTGTCACTGTTTGTCGTGTTTACGACTTAATTAGGCCCGGTGCTTAAGATATAACATTTTTATTTACTGTCATGTCAAAAACCTAATCCAAGAATTGAACGTATTTTTTATATTTTTATCAAAGCTTCATCATCATCATCATCATCATATTAGCCGATAGACGTCCACTGCAGGACACGCAGAGATACTTCTAACACAGCTCGTTCCATCGCCCGCTGTGTGATTCTGAGCCTTCTTATGCGGCCCATAGTTAGCGATCAAGTGCTGGAATGGCGACCTCGCACTAGTAAACGCAGTGTTGGCCGACCCCCCACCAGGACTGACGACATCAAGCGAGTCGCAGGGATTCGCTGGATGCAGGTGGCTCAGCATCGTGATCGGAAGTCCCTACAAAAGGCCTATGTCCTGCAGTGGACGTCCATCGGCTGATATGATGACGATAATTTAACAATACATGGCCTGTTTCAACCATGTAGTCCCCATTCCCATGGGAATAAAAAATAATAAAATATAGCCTATGTTACTCTATAACTGATTTATTGGTAAAACAATTTTTTTAATTTAGTCTAGAAGATTTCGAGGTTATTCGTTACATACAAAAACACAAATCGTTCCTCAATAAACTAATATAAATATAAATAAAAGGATTTATGTGTAGTTATTACTATCAAATACTTTGACTAGCATTCTCAAAATCCCCAGAAATCGCATCGAACTTCGACATCGGATCGGATAGTAGAGAAAGCTCAAATCCACCTCGGCACCGCATTTTCTCAACTGTAAAAATTTCCACCGATCGTAACGAACAATATAACATAAGTGTTCCAAGTTGCTCCCAGTTTTCCACTTCGACAAATTGAAACGGCAAAGCGCATTCTGACGTATTTTCGACACGGGACGTGGAAAAATATATTTGTGCGGGATTTGCGCTAAACAAGAACGCAGAACGGAAGTGTGTGCTAAACTTTGGGGAAGTTTCAAATGAGGCTTTATGCGCTTGTATGCGGACAAACTGTTCAGTTTTCAAGTTTAATATAAATACTTAAATTTTAATTTTTTTTAAAGCTAATGCAATAAATATTTACTAGCGGACGCCAGCGACTTCGTCCGCGTGGAATTTAGTTTTTCACAAATCCTGTTTTACATTTTTCCGGGATAAAAATTAGCCTATGTGTTAATCCAGACTATAATCTATCCCTACTCCAAATTTCAGATGATTCGGTTCTGTAGGCGAAGCGTAGAAGAGTAACAGGCATTCATACCATAAAAATCATCCGGATTTTGCAAATTAGTGAATAAACCAGCAGCAGCTGCATATGGGTTCACATTGAACAGTGAATTAGCTTAATGGGCGGAATTTCGAAAATTTTAATCTTATTTAGTACACTACATTCCTATAGGGAATGACAGTTTGAACGATATCGATGGCCTTCGCTAGTTTAAGTATATTGCGTAATTAATAAAATGAGTAGATTTATACAAATAAGTATTCTTTATTAATGACGGACGGACGAATATATAAGTGAAACTTGCATTCTCACTGAATTTCAAGTAAGATCGTAATCGGACCATAACTTTTTATTGAGTGTTTTGATAGGGGTATTAAAATAAAATATTTGAAAATATATTCGTAGTTGTAGTAAACTTGAAAATATATTCGTAGTTGTAGTAAATTTGAAAATATATTCGTAGTTGTAGTAAATGGGCGTATATTTGTGAATAGCGAACGCTCGAATTAACACCAATTTTGGTTATTGTGACCTAAAAACTTTGCCACTAATTAACAGATTTGGAATTCAACTCGAGCGCTATAGAAAATTACGAATTAAAGTTATGAATTGCTGGTTAGTTAATACGAGCAAAAATATATGTATATACAGCTGTCCTGTAATTGATAGATAAAATGCAAATGGTAGATACTGGATACACCACGTAATTATCTAAAACTTTTTTTCAAAACTAATCAAATTAGTTTTAAAAAAATCCCAAGGGTGAACAAGTTATATTTTGTCACGGTGTTAAAGATCGCACTACTTCATATTGATATAATAGGTACGACTTTTTTGGATATTTAGTAAGAGTTCTCTTTCTCATTTTTTATTTTATTATTTACAAGTAAGCTCTTGACTACAATCTCACCTAATGGTAAGTGATGATGCAATTTGATTTGGAAGCGGACTAACTTGTTAGTAGTAGGATGAAAATCCACACTCCTTTCGTCGTGTCGTTTCTATACTACATCGTATCAGAGCCCTAAATCGTTTGTCGGTACGCCTTTGCCGGTAGGGTGGTAACTATGACCGAACTCCATGACCGAAGCGTCCCAATCGGCCCAGCCGGAGATCTAACCCAAGGTCTCCATCTTGTAAATCCTCCGCGCACAACACTGTGCCACGGACGCCGTCAAAAAGTGGTGTCTTAGAGGCCCCGCTTACTTACAACTTTTAGTAGGCACACTTGGTCGATTATAGAATAGGTATAGCGATGTATGACAGCCCGTACATCTGTCCAACTAAATCACGCACAATTAAAAAGTCGTCCAACTATCGGTCAACTAAAAATTGTCAGTGAGCGGCCACTCTTACCTGGTAAAGTTTATTATGTCAACTACTGTTGTAAAGATGATATTTCGTTCGGCTTACAGTAGTTGCCACATTGTAATTCCACACAAGTCATCTATAATCACAATTTTACGCCCTACGAACATCAAAATTTGTTATCGCAGAGAACTAAGACAGTAAATCTTCCAATTTAGGTGCATCCAAGATTGCGCGCAATTGCATTAGAGCGGTGACCAGAACATAAATTGTATCACTCGATCTCCAGACCGCGATTTATCTAGTCCATTCTGTGCAGCGCAGGGTGCGGCACTATACGCCGTCTTGAATAAAATTGAAATCTATTTTCACCCCCTTTCTGGCCGTAGAGTCGTTGAGATCGATATACATAATAACGGCTTAGAGGCGAAGATCACGTTTATTTGCAACTGGCAGGAGTATCTATACTAATCTTCTTATATTATAAAGCAGAAGAGTTTGTTTGTTTGTTTGTTTGATTGAACGCGGTAATCTCAGAAACTACTGGACCGATTTGAAAAATTCTTTCAGTGTTAGATAGCCCATTTATCGAGGAAGGCTATAGGCTATATATTATCTCCGTATTTCTACGGGAATGGGAACCACGCGGGTGAAACCGCGCGGCGCCAGCTAGTATTGAATATACTCGAAGATTTTTTACTATCCAGCAGTGAGTGGTTGTCGCTAATTGGCTTACAATTTGTTCTCTGATAGGCATTTGCCCAACCTCGTCGGTGACACCGCTGTGAACTAAGAAGTCTACAAACTCACTTTAGTTTATTAACTCTTTTTAATTGTAGGAAGTGGGAGAAGGGGCTTCAAATTCAAATGATACTTACTCTCTTTCATCAGTTGTCGATGTTTTGTCCACACACAAAATAATATAGGCAATATTTATGCAGTTACCCTGCCTTAATTTACCTTATCAGCCGATAGACGTCCACTCCTGGAAATAGCACAACGGTCTCGAGACGCCAACATCCAGCGGCTCCCTGAAACTCGCTTGATATCCTCGTTCCACTTAGTGGGGAGTGACCAACACTGCGCTTTCCGGTGCGAGGTCGCCATTTCAGCACCTTGGGACCCCAACGTCCATCGGCTCTTGGAACTATGTGGCCTGCCCGTTGCCACTTCAGCTTCGCGACTCGCTGACCTATTTCAGTGACTTTGGTTCGTCTGCGGATCTCCTCATTCCCGATTCGATCACGCAGAGAAACCTCAATGAAAGTATGTATGATAAATGCACCAATTTATTATTGCAAAGTTGGCTGCCTCATTGTTTCAGTGGTAAGCCTATGTGGCTTCGGATCACGAAATACAGGGTTCGAGTTCTGAGTATTCAAATTTTATCTGTGTATCTAAATTTTAATTTTCTAAGAAATTTTCAGTGAAAGTTGTTAGTCCGGAGTAGTGAAGTCTGTATCTGTAACACCTGATAGTAATCGTTAAAGACTTTACCGTACACCCCTAACCCGCATTGGAGTCTGGTGGTGGACTGGTGGGTCTAAGTTCTATATCTACCTGGAGACCCTTTTAGGATCACGTCATGCTAGTTGTAACATATTTTAATAATTGTGTTCTTTTCTCTCTTTCTTTTGTTTGATGCTTATCTAGACTAGTATTATAAAGCTGAAGAGTTTGTTTGTTTGTTTGATTGAACGCGCTAATCTCAGGAACTACTGGTCCGATTTGAAAAATTCTTTTAGTGTTAGATAACCTATTTATCGAGGAAGGCTATAGGCTATATATTATCCCCATACTCCTACGGGAACGGGAACCACGCGGGTGAAACCGCGCGGCGTCTGCTAGTTCTAAAGAAACTTTTCTTTCTTTCTATATCTCTCATCTATATATATCATAGAGATATGAGTAGGGTGCCCTGTAGTGAACCGTTATAAAAGGCTGTTATTGAAGACCAATGCCAAGTTAAAGTTAATTACTTTCATGTGGCTGTGCTCTTTCATGACACACACAGCGGCCATAGAGTTTTACGCGAACGTTATGCTCGTAAATTCGCTTTAACCTCAAAAATCCCAAAACGGCACGTCTCGCGCATATACATGGAATATAGAAATTTTTATTGGTTTTACGACTACAACGTATAAAACTTTTTAAACTTATAACTATATGTATAGGATTTTATGTTTGTCGTAAAGTTGAAAGTCGGAATTTTTACTAGATACCCAGTAGTTTTATTTTATTAGGTTTCTGATATATTATGATTTATGTCATAGAAGGTGCATTTTCAAAGTCACGGATAAAATCTCACGATGTTTTTACTTCACGGTTTGAGACACGTGATATTTAATTTATTAAAATGCATATAACTGAAAAGTTGGAGGTGCGTGCCCCTGACCGGATTCAAACCTACACCCTCAGAATCGAAGGCAGAGGTCATGTCCACTGGGCTATTACATCTCTGGAAAAACATCGTGATATATGCATCTGCATATCTGAGAATTTACTTAATTCTGTACGTGTGTGAAGTCTGCCAACCCGCATTTGGCCTGCGCTGTGGACTAATGCCTAACCGCTCTCATTCTGAGAGGAGACTCGTTCTCGACAGTGAGCCGAATGTGAGTTGTTAATGATGATGATGATATAACCTTAAATCTATGTTTTGTGATTATAATGCAATGTCCAATAAATAAGGTCAATATTATCTGATTATTACATAAAAAATAAAGATTGTCGAGATGTTTGTAAAATAAGTAAGGTTATAAAATTTCAAAATCATAGGTACACTATACATAAATAATGAATAAAATGAATCATGCACTTTCAGTTACATATTTCATCAACTAGTTATTTATAAAGAAATAGTTTTAATAATAACTCAACATGCAGACTGTTTACCGGATAAACTGTAAAAAAGTCATAACTTTTCTAAAACCTTGTTTTATATCTCACCGAAGCTGAAGCCAGTATAAGATGACAGGGTACTTGATAGCGAAAAATAAGGATTTCGACCCAGAAAAGGGTCATTACTAAAGGCCTTGAAGCGTAAAATGAAGCAATAAAGGGAAAGAATGAGGAATCTCCAAGATTATGTGTTTACTTTTTAAAGCTCACGGCAGATTCTTTAGATTTAATTTAACGATTTGTTTTGATAGGGTTTTTATGTATTGTTTTATATACCAATATATAAAAATCGTTAAAGGTAATCTTTAAGGATCTCTAGCGATGATAGATTGCCACGAAGATAAAGGTCTGGTGACTGGAGACATGATTTGCCATATATCCTGTAAGAAATATCAAAAAAAATTTTTTTTGGTCAATTGAAGGGGATTGTGCCCTTGAAATTCTTCCTTTTAAAGCCTCCATCGTCACCATGACCAAAGAAGTAAAGGAAGTAGGAAGTGTTAAGTAATACTTAAGTAATGTACTACTAAACTATAGGTATTAAAGTATAGGTTCAAAGTTAAAGTCAAAGTCGAAAGTTCATTTATTTCAATAAGGATTAATTTAAGCACTTTCGAACCGTCAGGTAATATTATTCGAAAGTGAAGAGGGTTCCAAACACGCCTTGGTCGGAGAAGAGCCCACAACACACACAGCCGTTCGATAATTATCAGTTTAATTATATCACGTGATTATTTGAACTTTTGCACAATTTTTTTCTCCTTTTCCCGTAATTTCTCTCGAGTTGTTTTCATCTCTGCAGACTTCATGAGATACAAAACAAAATAAATTTACCTTACCTTACCTTATCAGCCGATAGACGTCCACTACCCACTGGACATAGGCCTCTTGCATGGACTATCAAGCACAACTATCTCGAGCCTCCAGCATCCAGCGGCTCCTTGCAACCCGCTTGATATCCTCGACCAACACTGCGCTTTCCGGTGCGGGTTCGCCATTCCGGCACCTTGGGACCCAAACGTCCGTCGGCTCTTCGAACTATGTGGCCTGCCCATTGCCACTTCAGCTTTGCGACTCGCTGAGCTGTCAGTGACTTCGCTTCATTCCTGATTTTATCACGCAGAGAAGCTCCAGGCATAGCTCGCTGATCAGCGGGCGAAAATAAATTTAATCTACCAATATTTCACTCCAAACGCCCCTTAACTAGTAAACTTACACTCGCCAGAGTTCAATGCAAGCTAAGATGAAAACACTTAAATAGAAAGATTTTTACGACGCCGCATATACAGTAGATTCTGAGAGTATCTGTAATAAAGTTAACGCCACACCCCTATCTCGAAACGTTATCTTTCAAAATATGGATTGGCTCGTAAAGTTGAAGATTTTAACGACATCCAACCATAAATGCATCTGAATAAAATAATACGACTTCAGTTAAAAATGCTGGACAAATGACTAAAAGTAGGTCAGTCGTATCCTATGTTGATAACTATAATACCGGAAGAATTTTCTTGTTATTCTATGAAAAATTAGGCCTTGCGATCTCATTTGGGGCCTTAGCCATTTGTGTCACGTCGATTCTTTTTCTAGAAACGCTAACGGTTCGAAAACAAAAGGTATGGGAATGACCACGTGACCTATCGATAGTGAATCGACGTGCCATATAGCTACAGACCCCATATCAAGTGACGACACAGTCAAAGACGGAAGGGGCACAAATTTATTCTACACATATATCTCCGACGGTTTTTACGTATTCTTGGCGGTACGTCTTTGCCAGTAGGTTGGTAAGCCTAGCACCAGTTATCTGAGCCAATTTAGAAAAAATAAAAACCTAAACTGACCCGAGCTCTGTATCGAACCCAGGACCTTACGATTGAGAACCACAGCAATAGCAACTGCGCCAAAGTTGAAACACCTATATAATAATTGCCATAACGTCATGACGTCACACGACGCCATGTCGTTTGATGCAAGTTGTAGGCCATCAAAATCGTAGGTACTCCCTTTTTTATTTACTTCTTACAAGGAGCAAAGCCTAAGCCTGTTATTAATATACCGTTTTAGCATCTTACTAAAAGACTTCCCTTTTTAACAGAAAGAGGTTAAGGAGCCTTAAATGACGACGCTGTAACAGCAATCATGCTTAAGGTATTTTAGTTATGTTTGATTCAGTACTTATCACTATTAGAAGTTTAGTCAACCTTGAGTTGTAAATCTTGAGGTGTTGTAGAAGTTGACGGTCAATTATTCTAACGTTTCTGCAGCGCAAACGGCAGCGAAGACGTTTCATAAGTCGATCCGACCAATACACGATCAGTTATAGTCGTGGGTGCTGCAGAAACGTGACAATAATAATTAATCGTCAATGGCGTGCACTATACGGCCTAATAACGAATTAAGACCTTTTAAGAATTAAGAACTTTTGTAACAAGTTTAGGCGTGTAGTAAACACGCCTAAATTAATTTGTTGTAATTATACTGCAAAAAGAAATGTTACATATTATGGATTATTATTACGCAAAACTTTTATCTGAAAAAGAAGTAGAACAAAAATATACATAAACACTAAAAGTAAGTACACAATCTTGACAATCCTTCGATCTCCTTCTTTAAGACTTAATTTTACGCACGAAATCCCTTAGTTAAGCTTTTTCTTGGGTCAATATTAGCTTTAATTTTAGATTTTCTTTGTTGGAGTTCCTTGTTAATAGAAATTAATTATACCTAATCATAAAAATGTTTAAGAGCGGAAATAAATTGACACAATTATCGAACGATTTTCAAAACGATCAGAGAACGGTGCTTGGGTAAAATGCCCCCGGCCGAAGGCTGGTATTTTATAAAGTGCGCGTTTTTTGTGCTTGAGTAAAATGCCCAGCCGAAGCCACGGTCGGAGGCCCTATTACAAACCCCCGGCCGAAGGCCGGTGCAGCATAAAGTGCGCGGCCGAAGGTCGCGCGTTATATTTACTTGGGTAAAATGCCTCCGACCGAAGGCTGGTGTATGATAAAGTGTACGTTTTTTATGCTTGAGTAAAATGCCTAGCCATGGCCAGTCAGGTCGGTCGGTCGGTCAGTCGGTCAGGAGCTCCATCATAAGCTCCCGGCCGAAGGTCGAATGTATAATAAAGTGCGCGTTTTTTGTGCTTGGGTTAACTAAAATCGCAGGTATTTACCTGCGATTTTAGTTAAATTGGTCAAAGTACAGACACTCGATTTCTACTCTTTTATTATAGTATAGATATAGGTACCAAAGCGAATCTGCGGGGTACAGCTAGTAAAAAATATACCCACCCTACTTAAAATTTAAACTTTAATCTCCGTATAAATATTATACACACAAAAAGATTGTTAAAACAATCCCCAGCAAGAGGTGCAATGAGCAGCTGAAGGAAACTTAACACGGACAAACTCTCTCGCTGCCGACAAAGTTTAAATAAAGTTAAAGTTTAGTTTACTTTAGCCTTTAGCCAAGGCAGATTTTGTACTTTTGTTAGCTAAGTGAAATGAAATACTGCAACTTGAATTAGTGAAATTAGTCGGATTACAGTGTGATTGGAAATATAAAATATACAATTCGAAAGTTTTTGAATGTTTCTGGATTTACATAGTTTAAGTAATTACTCGTAGTACCTACCCACCAAGGAGCGTTTTGACTTTGATTATCACCATTATGAAATAATATTGCCTGACGTTCTAAAAGTGAGCATAATTGAAATAAATGAATTCTGGTTTTGACTTACTTAGACTTTGACCCGCAAAATATTAAGAAAACGAAATTAAAAAAAAATGTAAAATTACTCTCCGAAAACGTTTGTGTTATATATAACGCCTAACTACTTCTAACAATGTATTATTATTAGTATTTTTAATGGCATAAAAAAAGGAAAAATGGTATTTTGTTTGTATACACAATATATATATATATTTATATAATGTAAAGAGTAGATAATGGCTATTATTATTAAAATTAGAGTGTAAAACTTAAAAGCAATTATCGTATTGTGTAAAAACTATAAAGTTCACCGTGAAGGTAACCAACCTAACCTATGCAAAGACTGGTCATAAATTAAACAGATGGGTCATAAACGCTTGAGCACTACCTTATGTATGAGGGACCTGTGTTGTGAATTATTTAATCGTCGGGATCAAACAAGTTGCGACGTAAACTTTACTATGCGATACCTATATTATGTAGGTATATTTGCGTGCAAAATGTTTGCTGGAATTTTGAGATAGAAAACTCTTTGTGCAAGTCTAGACGAAACTTGTTTGCCGGTTAGAGAATTTGCAAACTGTGAGATTCATCAATCCCAGATCTAATAAATGTAAGCCAGCAATTCTTGTTTATATTTCGTGTATATTTCAAACTTGGTTTAAAATTTGCATGTGCTAGCATACTAATACATAAAATCCTTACAGGGTGATACTAAAATCTTTTACGACAATATACTATTTATATAAAACCCCTGAGCGAAACATGGTGTCAAATACCTCTTCAAATTTAAGATAACAAAGTACTATAAGAGCAGTATAGTACTTTGTTGTTTAAGTACTATACGAGTAGTATAGTACTTTGTTTTACTATAGGTATCTACGTATGTACTATAGGTACGTACGTACAAAGTTCTCCATCCTGTCTGTCGCGATAGACTCAAACACTACTGAACTGATTTTTCATGCGCTTTTAACCAAATGATAAAATGATTCTCAAAGAAAGTTTAAATATAATATTTTACTCGTAATTTGTAATATTTTATGTAAATCGAACGATACTTGTCGACAGTGTCTGATAAAGCTAAGCCAAATCATCTTTAACATCGTCCACGATGGCATTGATCTAAAAATATAAAAGCAAAAGGTCACTCATCACGAAATCTCAAAAATGACTTGTAGAAATATTAAATTAGGCAGGGAGGTATCATAATTGTCAGTAGAAGTCTGCGATGAACGCATTTTGCAACAGAGCTGGAATAAGGGAGTCTAACCCGGACTAAGGATCTCTAATATGCCCTCGATCTTCTAAACTAATGGTCATGTACACTGAAAGTTTATACCGTTTTTCTCGCGGACAAAGTCGCGGGCGCTCTCTAGTGAGACAAGCATGAAGATGAATGAATACAGAAAATACGTAAGACACATGTAATACGATGCAAGAATTTAATAGCATGCTAAGCTGTAACATAAAATTATAATGACTGCAATTTGGTAAAATAAGTGCCAACAAATAATTCAACGTAAACGACCCTTAAATTTAACACTCAGTACATTAATAATTTTATTATACCAATTAAAATTTACAATGGAGGCCGTGTGAATATAATTTCTGATTTTTTTTATAATAAATGAACCTAATAACACTTTCATAATTATGATGGATATTGGTATAAAAAATTTTAAACTTTATTTGCAGCGGCTGTGCAACCAATGAAAATTTTTATATTCCGCGTATGTGGCTGGGACGTGCCGTATTCCGGGTGCGAGCGGATTTACGAGCGTGCCCCTCGAATTGCTGACGAAATATGAAACAATATTCATATTATCCATTCGAATAATCAGTGCACTTCTATGATGCAAAATATCAGAAGTGGGATTGCTGTTACCTGTATTCTGTTACCCGTCGTACTACGAACAGAATGCTTTTCATCAAAATGTCTTTAAAAAGACTCAAAATTTATTAACTCATTTATTTCAAGTAGGCACAGTTTACAAGCACTTTTGATACGACAGTTGACTATTTGTAAAGATTCTACCACCGGTTCGGAAGGCAGGTTCTGCTGAGAAGAAACCGGCAAGAAGCTCAACAGTTGCTCTTTTAAAAAAATCATACAATATAACAATTTACAATTAATGACAACATTACAATATCTTATAGTTTTACTTCCTGTGTGAAGGTAGAAGCTAATCCAATGGCCTCCAAGCATCTTTATCATTGAGGAACTCATTAATGGTGTAGTAACCTCGACTAAGTAAATAGTAATAGTCTCATCTGATACTAGAAACATAACAAATAACATGAATAAACAACCAAATGTATTGTTTATCGGTTTCATTGATAAGAATCCAACAGCAAGTATTCTTGAACAAATGGACACAAGTAATAAATTTCAACATTATCATCATCATTAACAGCCGATGGACGTCCACTGTTGGACATAGGCCTCTTGCATGGACTTCCAAACAAAACGGTCTCGAGCCACGAGCATCCAGCGGCTCCCTGCAACCCGCTTGATGTCCTCGGTCCACCTAGTGGGGGGGTCGACCAACACTGCGCTTTCCGATGCGGGGTCGCCATTCCAGCACCTTGGGACCCCAACGTCCATCGGCTCTTCGAACTATGTGGCCTGCCCATTGCCACTTCAGCTTTGCGACTCGCTGAGCTATATCAGTGACTTTGGTTCTTCTGCGGATCACCTCATTTCTGATTCGATCACGCAGTAATAAATTTACCTACTAACTTTAAAAAAAAAATATAAATGACCATTTCAAGATGTCAAGATGCGTTGTATAATTATTACAATCATTGTTTTCATGAGAAATATGCGATAATACAATATAAATAGGTTTCATTTTTAACTGACTTCCAAAAAGAAGGAGCCTCTACGTTCGGCTGTATGTATGTTTTTTTATGTATGTCCAGCGATATTTCCGTAATTTGTGGACTGATTTTGAAAATTCTTTTGTTTGGAAGGGTATACTGGAAGTATGGGTGGACCCATTTTTTTCATATTAGGGTCTGCTAATGGTATCCTGGAAAAATCAAGGGGAATATTCAAAAATCGTAGATATGACTAGTACGTATGTTAATTTTTTAATTAGGTATTTTATAAGAAAAAACTTTTTACCAAAAAAAAATATACCGAGCAAAGCTCCTACCTATATTTAAACGGGAAGCAAATTATTTGTATTCCATTTTTACTTTTAAAGACCATTTTACATCAAACCTACCTTTTTATATTTGAACCTATAGATAAAACTTAAATTTTAGTTGATCTGCAATCTCAAAGCAACTACTGGTATGCATATATGCATAAGATTAGCACTAAATGACAGTTCTGTGATGAAGGATACAAATGAACCCCTATTATGAGGCTGGTACGAGGCGTTTGAGAAATAACCCTTTGGATGCAGCTGCAAGCGCTGAGCTGGCAAATTTAACACTGGGTCTTACTGATCTTTATTATTGCCAACGACACATATCTTGGTTAAAATTAAAAGTTTAAAAAATAATTTTTATTGGAAACGAAAAATATAGTTGTGAGTAAAATTATAAACTATCTTACTTAAATCTTCACAATGCCTATATTACAAGCTCGTGAGGCTTGAAATGAATGCCTCAGGCTGACAAGTACAGGGCAGTGTAATATAACTTGTGTTTATTTGACGTATTGTTTATAGCAAGAGTTGCTCTAGGTATTATTTATTTATTTTAATGATTATCTACTTCAGATAATAATTAAAATAAAAAAAATAATATTTTGACGTGACAATGTCTTATAATTCGATGAAGCCAGCTGCTGCACACTCGAAAAAAGATGACGTCATGCGTCGTTCCCTCGCTCTAGGGTTGCCAACTTTTTTTATAAGAAATAAAGTATATTCTGGTCTATGAAGATTATTAATCAGTATTTTAGAAAAACGAACATTTTCTTTTGAAAAATGCAACCATTCCATCAGTATTTTCTTATGACGTTGTCACGTTCAACTATCGTCAGTAAACTGACTTTACAGACAGCCGACTTTTTGCGAGAATGGGGCTTAAGATACATATATTTTCTGTGCAATTTAAAGTTTTGTACCCTTATACGAGATACTTTGCAACGTGTATTTTAATTTAAAACATGTCTTATAGAAAAACTAAGAAAATCAGCACAACAAAAAAAGTGTATAAAATATATATTTCATTTCCTTTTGTTTGCCGAACACTGCAGCCGTGTGTATCTTTTTAGCTATTACGGTACGGTTAGATGGTGTTTAGAATTGTTGCTAATGTAGAGCAACATTTTATTCGTACCGTTTCTTTTCTTTTCAGCAAGTAGAAGGATTTGTTTGGTACATATCTACTAAAGATTTCACGAGGATAGAAGCAGACAGATTTGTATTGTACAATAAAGATAAGTAATCTTGAAGCTTACATTTAGAACACGTGATACTAGTGGGATAGGTTGTCTGTGTGTACATTTACCGGATCGAAGTCACTGACAAAAGTACTCCTACTACATCTATACTAATATTATAAAGCTGAAGAGTTTGTTTGTTTGTTTGATTGAACGCGCTAATCTCAGGAACTACTGGTCCGATTTGAAAAAACCTTTCAGTGTTAGATAGCCCATTTATCAAGGAATGCTATAGGCTATATTATCCCCATATTCCTACCTGAACGGGAACCACACAGGTGAAACCGCGCGGAGTCAGCTAGTACAATTATAAAAGCACTGACTATCCCAAAGGTTTTCAGAGTTTTTGGTAAAAGATTTACCTGATGTTGCTTTCGTACTGTCATATATATAGTGTTTACTTACTCTAATTATAAACCACTGTGCACACCATTGATTGTAAGATTGAAAAGCAAAAATGGTGGTACGTCTTTGCCAATACACACGTTCAATGTACGTGATTTATTAAAGAAATTATGAATTTCGAAGTTGCCACAGCCTGGAAATCAAATTCTGGACCTCTTAATTACAAAGCAATACACAATTACTCCAGAGAGGCTGTCAAATTAATTAATCAACCAAATTTAATTATCGCGTCGCTTGTATTTGCGGTAAACCTCAATAAAAGCGTTATTACAAACGTAGAAACTTTTAACCCGACAAACTATTATCGCAACTTTAAAGAGTGCTAAGAATTTAAACTTCAAATTGAAACCTTTGTATATAAATCCTTTGGATTCCACCACCAACGTCTGCTCATTCAAAATGAAAACATTTTACAATTGTGTCAAAATAACTTTCCGACGAAAAATGTTGGGGAATTTTATGTGAGGAAAAACTACACAATACCAACCAGAAGTACTATCTACGTGCCTTTTAGTTTCCACTGAGGGTGTTTTAAGGAAAAATAGCAAAAAGACGTGATAGAAACTTTAATATGGTTGGAGAAAAATAATTCTTGTTTGAAATGATACAAGGTTTAAAGGTGATATAAGCAGATAAGGTTAATACCTAATCTGCTAATATCACCTTTATTAGCCATGGTACCAACTTAACTATGTTAAATTGATTCTAACTATTCTTTGGCATGTATTATGATTTTATGATTGGCGTTTAAATTAAAGTTTGATTATTAAATTAGTGTGGATGCAATTAGAATAGTAAATTCTGACTGTGTGTAGTTTTTTTTTATTATTTACAAGTCCTTGACTACTATCTCACCTGATGGTAAGTGATGATGCAGTCTAAGATGGAAGCGGGCTAACTTGTTAGGAGGAGGATGAAAATCCACACTCCTTTCGGTTTCTACACGACATCGTACCGAAACGCTTAATCGCTTGGCGGTACGTCTTTGTCGGTAGGGTGGTAACTAACCACGGCCGAAACCTCCCACCAGCCAGATCTGGACCAATTAAGAAAATCTCAATCTGCCCAGCTGGGGATCGAAACCAGGACCTCCGTTTTTGTAAATCCACCGCGCATACCACTGCGCCATGGAGGCCGTCAAGTCAAGTTTTACATTTAACGACAATTTAACCTTGACTTCGATCTCATTTCACCTGATGTTAAGTGACGATTCTGTCAAAGAAGTGATTAAGATAATACATGCAAGTTTAGTATCATCATCATCCTGTATCCGTCCACTGCTGGACATAGGCCTTTCCTTTGAAACAATAAAAGAATTTTCCGAATCGGTTCAGCCATATTCGAGTAATCGGCGTACAATTGTACATATACTTACATAAAAAAAACATACCGATCAACTTGAGAACCTCCTCCTTGTTGAAGTCGGTTAAAAATCAAGAATACTACGCGGAAAAGTTGAATTTTAGAAAACTTAGCGACCATTTTATAGATGACTTCACACACGCAGAGAATTAAGATAATTCTCTGGTACGCAGGTTTCCTAAAGATGTTTTCCTTCACTGTTTGAGACACGTGATATTTAATTTCTTAAAATGCACACAGCTGAAAAGTTGGTGCATGCCCCGGACCGGATTCGAACTCACACCCTACGGAATCTGAGGCAGAGGTCATATCCACTGGGCTATCACGGCTCCCATTGCTAGGCATTGCTAGTAGTTTATAAAAATTAAAGCTGTAACACTCACGTTTCAGTATGAATATTTGCGATGTAATATTATTATATTAAATTCCTATTTCTATGCTTACAATTAAGCAATTTGTCGGATTTAGCCGGATTATTACCGTGGCTGTAATGTTATTAGGCATTTAACGGATCAGAATCTAAGAGGCTTTGTTATGGAATTCGGATTATATCAATTAAGCGTGTTTAATAATTAAATAGGATTGAATAATAAAGTGGGTAAGATTCAGGAATAAATTCTGATATTAGGGACTTAAAATTCTAGTTCTTACTTCTCCTTTCTATCAAAATGTATAAAAGGTTTATCACGATATCTCGAAAACCACTTGACGTACAAAGTTGCAATAGAGAAGGAGGTGGTTCAGAGATTTTGCGACAGGGCCGGATGAAGGAGGTCTAAGGGCGATGAAGTCAAAATAACACGAAGCCTTGAACGAAGCATGACATCTTTTCATCAAAAAGTAGTATTAACTATTTTATTTTCGATTCTTCATTTCCCTTTCAAGTGGTAAAAATATAGCTTTGATTGACTAGCTAAATCTACTTTTTTGGAAAATTCGTATGACCAAGACCATGGTGTTTTCACATGGTTTTAGTCCTTCGAAAGGCCTAATACGGGAGTGGACGTCCATTTACTGATAGACGATGATGATAGTTAGATTAGGCAACAAGACATTTTTTTATTTATATACAGGCAATTATTCTAGTGGTATTCTGTCACCACCAAGCGGTTGCGCGCATTTCATAGACGCAAGTGAACTACCTTCTATTCGGGAAAGACTGTATTATGGGTACGATAATTTATAGTCCAACGGGGCGGTTTCGAACCAACACCCCTCGGTGATGAGTCTGACCACTCTTACCGTTGAGCTATTGAGACATTAAAACCTTGTACACACCCTGTCACCAATAGAGATCTTAATCTGCTTACATGGAATTAAAAAACTATTATAAGACAGAAAATAAAAATGCCTGCACTCAGATAATTGTCAGGCCAACGTATAAAGCTTAAAAAATCTACAACGGATTTAAAGATTTAAGCTCTAGCAGACCAAACCATTGATGATTTATCATCATTCGATCGCAGATTCGGGTTATTTCTGTTTCAAGTATTATTCACAAAAATAAAATTTATGTCAGGTATAGGTTTAGTTTACAAGCACAATTTTAAACTTCTAGTTTGTCTTATTGTAATTGCCTCCTACCTGACTTAATTGTTTTTTTTTTTAAGTTTTTGAGCTCTTGCTTATGCTTTATACTCAATTTTATCGAAAATTTGTACAGGGCCTATTAAACCAATTTACTATTTTTTGGTATTTGTATTTATCCTACCTAATAATGATGATGATTACTCTCATTTATTAACTCGTTTTTTTAGTAAGTATATAGTTAAGTATAATAAAAAACATTCGACGGCCGCGTGGCGCAGTGGGTGCTTTCTGCATCCACGGCCGTGGATTCGATTCCCACAACTGGAAAGTATTTGTGTGATGAGCATGGGTGTTTTCCAGTGTCTGTGTGTATTTATACATTATATAAGTATTTATATGTAGTATATAATTGTATATTTATATTATAATATCAACTATCTTAGCACCCATAACACAAGCTACTCTGTATGTTTACTTTGGGGCTAGATAGTGATGTGTATTGTTTAAGTATATTTATTATAAAAAAAAAAAAACCCTCCCGCTGCGTGATATATGAGTGCCCAAGCAACGTTGTTCAGGACTCTAGATTGAGGAACTTCCTTACAATACGCGCCGTCTCAAGAATAACTGTCTTCTGTATCCTTGATCCAGCAGTTAAGCGAAAGCTTCTTAAGGTGTTGGTCAAAGCTTTTCGCTATAAGACCATTGACTATCGAACAATAATACTGGACTCAACATTCCACATTAATGATTATTATTTTTGCAACAACACTTTGCGCAAACGTGAGGATACCATACTTTTATAAATGATTAGTTGTATGTCTCGGCTGCAGGCTCAACTGAGTTTACTTTTCAAGTGTAGAACACAATAGGAGAATATTCACTTGCTGTTATTGCTCTTGCGTTATGAATAATTCATAACGCGGTACGCTGTGATGTGTGCGATGTTTTGCTTCTTTTGCGCAAAACAAAATCTCACATTCTAATTTTAAATCCAAATATTATAAGAAATTGTAGTACGAGTACGAATTAAACGAAATCATTTATATAGACGTACTATTTTTCTTTCTCTATTGCATTTACATAATGTCAAAATAAAATAATGTACAATTATTTTTTTTTATTGTTTATTCTTTACAAGTTAACCCCTTGACTACAATCTCACCTGATGGTAAGTGATGGGCTAACTTGTTAGGAGTTGGACGAAAATCCACACCCCTTTCGGTTTCTACATGACATTGTAACGAAACGCTAAATCACTTAGCGGTACGTCTTTGTCGGTAGGGTGGTAACTAGCAACGTCCGAAGCCTCCCACCAGCCAGACCTGGACCAATTATGAAAACCTCAATCGTTCCAGCCGGGGATCGAACCCAGGCCCTCCGTTTTGTTAATCCACCATAACACTACGCCATGGAGGCCGTCAAAATGCATTAAGATGCTCAACAATTCTTAAATAATTTAAAAGTAAATAAACCAGAGGATGTTGCTCTAAAAAATGCTAGTGTTCCCATTTTTAAAACCAATGAAATTATTACAATAGAATTATTGTTGTTAATCAATTATTATTTTATTTGATATCCAAAACTAAATTAGCTATCCAATTTTATAAACTGAATCATAGAGTTGTTGCCAATATTTGTCCAGATTTAGTAAAAAATACGAAAAAAATATATTGTTACTAGCGGACGCCCGCGACTTCGTCCGCGTAAAAATTGATGTCAACTTTCAACCCCTATTTCACATTCTATTTTGCAAGTTTTATAACTTATACCTAATAAATAGTCCACTTATCATTTTACATTTACAAATGTACCTAGAAAAATTAAGGACTTTCCGTACAAACTTTCTACCCCTACTTCACCTATTTCTGATTTTGTTTACGCGACAAAAAGTATCCTATTATCCTTCTACGTATTATGGTCTCAAATTGTCTTAAGTATCATTTGAATTTATTCTGTAGTTTCAGCGTGATGCCCGGTCAAAAAAAAGGCAAACAGACAGACAAAAAATAGAAAATAGGCTTCAGTATCGATCTCCTACCTCTACTGTACTCCTACCCTACCCGTACCCTAACTGTATCCTACCCTACCCGTAATCTTCCCTTTCCCTACCCTAGGATAGGGGTAGGCCCTACCTCTACCCTACCCCTAACCTAGGCATACACTTCCCTACCCTGCCCTACCCCACCCTACCCCTACCCTACCTTTACCCCTACCCTACCCTAACACAACCCCTACCCTACCTGTACCCTACCCTACCCTACCCTATACCTTCCCTACCTTACCCCTACCCTTAGCAAAATCGGTCCAGCCCTATGAGTTGAAAGAATGTTTTACCAATAGAAAGCTAGGTTATTTGCGAGTGTCATAGGCTATGTTTGATTCCCATATTCACACAGGAACGGGAACTACGTAATTGAAAGCGCGGAGCGTCATGTAGCGGAATTTCTGCGTCTTTTAGAAATTTTGTATTCTCTCCGAAACGATTTAACTAATTAACATACTATAAAGGGCAAATCTTATCTCCATAATATCCTTGTAATTATTAAATAATTTATTTTGATAAGGATTTAAGTTAAGTAGCATAAATAATGACGCAAACCTCGTCATCAACCCATATTCGGCTCACTGCTGAGTTCGAGTCTCCTCTCAGAATGAGAGGGGTTAGGCCAATAGTCCACCACGCTGGCCCAATGCGGATTGGCAGACTTCACACACGCAGAGAATGAAGATAATTCTCTGGTATGCAGGTTTCCTCACGATGTTTTCCTTCACCGATTGAGACACGTGATATTTAATTTCTTAAAATGCACACAACTGAAAAGTTGGAGGTGCATGCCCCGGACCGGATTCGAACCCACACCCTCCGGAATCGGAGGCAGAGGTCATATCCACTGGGCTATCACTGCTCTTATTATAAAATTTATAATTTTTAAAACACAAAAGGTACTATATCTGCTAATATATAGAAGATAGATGTATGGTGTCGCGGACTTTTTTGTAGAACTTTTAAAGATACATAAAGCCTCCATACATTAATTTCAATTTTACACAATGGTTAAGGCAGCGCATGCGAATAAGTCTGCTTAAGAGGATTTTCGGTCCGACCTGTATGACAAAAACTGTGTTAACTCGGCGAATATATATCATGCTAATATAAAATATAGCCTATAGCACTCCCCGATAATGTAGCATTCTACTGGTGAAAGAATTTTTGAAATCGGACCAGTAGTTCCGAAGATTACCCCATTTAAAAAATGTGACAAACTTACAAACTTACAAACTTTACCTCTTTATAATATTAGTATAGAAGTATAGATATAGATTACTGTGATATTGTGTCGATTAATTAATAGTCATTACTTATTCATTTGTCATTACATTCGTCATACTAATACTGTTAATTAACTCGATAACTAAATGCCGTCTTAATTAAGATAGAAATCATCATTATAACATCTTCTGATATCCATTTATTACATTTTCAAGTAAACCCGCTTCCATATTTATTACCCTTCATTGTCACTGACATGGGCTAACTCGTCATTAAATAAAAAAAATTGGTTGTCTGTAAAGTCGGTTTACTGACGATAGTTGAACGTGACAACATCATAAAAAAATACTGATGGAATGGTTGCATTTTTCAAAAGAAAATGTTCGTTTTTTTCTAAAATACTGTTTAATAATCTTCATAGACCAGAATATACTTTATTTCTTGAAAAAAAAGTTGACAAACCTAGAGCAAGGGAACGACGCATGACGTCATCTTTTTTCGAGTGTGCAGTCGGCTCCATCGAATTATAAGACGTTGCCACGTCAAAAAACTTTGAAACAGCTTCAATTTTACAGTATTGGCAGACATCCACAGATCTGCATCGTACGCATCGGACGCATTGTATCAAACGGATTTATTATTTATTTAATGCAAATACAAAAGAATACTAAAATCATCCGATACGTACGATGCGGATCTGTATACGCCTACATTAAGTGTGTGAACCATACACCATGAATGTGTGTAAGTGCATACGATTTATACCTATACTACAACCTTTCTTGATGAATACTGTTTACCAACAAATAAATTAGAAATGAAGGTAGAAAACGCATGTCATTTCATAACTTATTTATTTTAAATTATGTATAGTTTTTTATAAAATTTTAATTAAATATATATTAACCATATCTAATCGTTCTAAGCTTATTAATCAAATTTATTTTCATTAATTTAAGGACAAGTTAGTAATTATTATTAGGTGTGAAATGACTAGTGATTTATTCCCTCATTTTTAATTTGTTTGTTGGTAAACAGCACTCATCAAGAAAGGCTGTATAGTTTGAATATTACAGTAAATCGGGCAAACAATAATATTAATGAGATGATTCAGTGTTCAGTTCACTTACAGAGTAGAACACAAAAGGAAATCCTCACCTGTTATTATTACAGCTCATGCCCGTTATGAATAATTCAGAACTGGACCACTCTGATTTGTGCAGCGTTCTTTTACACAAAAATATGCTCTCATCTGCAGTTTGAAATTCGAGAACGCGGACTTTGACAAATGGTTATGGCAACAGAATGGTATACCGTGTTACCTTTAGACGCACTACGAGATGGGATTTGACGTACATTAGAGTTTATACCAGCAAAATGAATGAATACTCGTAAAAGTCTTTTTATAACTCACAGATTAATCAATAATGGAGGCAGATGGAGCGTACGGAACACGACGGTGTCATAGCCGCTCCAAATACGAAAAAACGAATACATTCTCGAGTCAGTACGATGCGAAGCGTCGCATCAGCAACTTTCAATATTATTCAAGAAAAATGACGTCTTATGTTTTTAAATATTTTAAAAACTGTTCACATAAACTAAAGAAATAAGATGGAGTATTTTTTATTGCTAATTATTGATTATTATATTTATTTACGTAATTGTTGTTAGTGTTAAATTTTGAGATACAAGTTATGAAAAAAATTTATTGGAGATGTCAAGTCAAGGCTTTCGGAAACGTCACGCATCTCCTTGACTTGACATCTCCAATGATCCAATCCAATGCTGATCGGTCAGTCAGTGAGTGACAAAATTAGCAAAATTAGGAATCTTTGACTAGTTATAATTCTTAAACTACTTGTTCATATCTAATGAAACTTAAAATATACCGTATCTATACTATACCTACTTCTTACTCAAAATTCAGGCTTCTGATTTCATACACAACGAAGTTACAGGCGGTCGAAAATGGCTTGAATTGCTTCGAGAAAAGTATAGTACAGCCGTGCCCCTTTTTTTTGCTAGACTTGCGGGGGCACTACCGTGCCCCCAGATCGTTGATTTAATCCATTTTCATGAAAAAATGGACTGAGTTACGATAGCAGGTACAAGGACTGTAGTCTGTTAATTAATGATAGGTATATAATAATTTAGTCCAAATTTATACAAAGGTAATGTTTGAACGCGTACCAACCTCTTCAGATGCAATACACTAAACATGTGATTTAATTTGCTTTGTGCACTGAATTAGCGTTAATCCACTCTATTGACTCACATTTCCATAATTAGCTACATAGATTGGAAAGTCCCCGCAAAGCTATGAAGTTTTAAAGTTCTATAGTCATATCGTGTCTAACCTACCTTCAATATTCATAGTGTTAGTTAAGAGTTATGTAATTAAATTATTAACTAGTAACTATAACAACTTTAGGACAATAATACAAAAACAAATACATTTATTACGGCACTTGAACAAAGAGTTTTCTATAAAATAATAAAGTATCGTGTTAATTAAAAACAACTTACAATGTGCCGTGTTAACAAGTTTTTATATTTCGTGTTAATGCTCTAACAAATGTTATGTATTTTCGTCAATTAACCCAAAAAGCTTATCAACACTCAGTATAACACTTGACTTGTTTTATGATTCTGAAGCAAAGTTAACACGAAGTTCAAATGGAAAAAGCACCTTTTATGGCTCCGAATTTGGATTCAAATTAAAAAAAAACGTTAACTATAGTTTGTATTTTGTTGTCCATCTGTTTTGTTTGTCTATTAGCAAGAACTCTTTTCACAGACACGAATATATCAAGTTTACGAACTCTCAGAGCTCTGGATTTCTCATATCATCCCGAAGAAAATACAAAAAATTGTGTATCAGCTTAGACGCACGGATGGAGTTTACGCTTTCAAATCGACTGTCTAAGTAGGTGTATGTTGTTTCGCAGCATACAATATGTACGTCTCAATACCTACGCCTGAATAGTTAAAGGTTCGCAACCGAGGAGCAGCTGGCCGCGGCGTGCGCGCCCGCCACCGCCAGCGCACGGTGAAAGGTGCGCAGAATAGGTTACGCACAAAAAACATAACGCTGTCTGTCATTCGTTCATCGAGTTTACTGCCCATATTTTTTTCATACCGGGGGCTATATGTGATCGAGGTCTGAATTTTCAACTCCCAAAGCTACTATGTTTCAGTCTTTATTTGCCTACCGTGCTATGCATTACCTTACCTACCGTGTTACGTGTACCTTGCATTTTCCGATTTCTGTAAGAAATATTTTCTTGTTTCGTCCTTTTTAGTTTATTATTACGATTCTTTTGACACCTCAATCATTAAAATCGGTTCAGTAGTTTAGGCGCTACGGTGAAACATACATACATACATCATGCCAAAATCATTACCCTTCCTTTTGGGTTCGCCGTAGTCAGGTGAAAAAATGTTGTAAAAATAAACACTTAATAGAATACACAAAAAATTAACGATAAAAGTTAGAAGCCCCGCAGTTAATAGTTGAAAACAAAACTTCTCAAATTAGCAGAATCAGAAACACTTGAAACCATGAGCAGAAGTTTGCTTTGTAACCAACTATCTCCGGGGAAACTTAACAACGGGAAGTTTATTTTAATTACTTAGCCAGTCACTTTGTAGAATGACTATGGAATACAAAATAATATTCGTGCACAAATTGTTGAGGTTTCTGTTCCTGGCTTAAAGTGACAGCTCATAATAAGTTATGAAATACAAACAGCGGACAAGTACAAGTCGATTCACGCACTAAGGTTTGAAAATAGCAGCATTATCAGCAAATTACAAGGCCAGGCTTGCCTTCATACAAGAGAGGGGATATAGAGTTAAGACCCACCATATTGCTCCAATGTGAAAAACTCTTTTACACACAATTGTGTTAGTGTTATTTTCATTTTTTATTCTTTACAAATTAGCCCTTGACTACAATCTCACCTGATGGTAAGTGATGATGTAATCTAAGATGGATGCGGCCTAACTTGTTAGGAGGAGGACGAAATTCCACCTTCGGTTTTTACACCTTTCGGTTCGGAATTTCTTGACGATCGATCAAGACTCCACTTCTCTGCTAGTGCTTTTCTCCCTGCCTATCCTAATTTGGTAAGATCCTATTAGAGCAGCTTTGGATACTAGTTCTTATATAGAACTAGCTGCACTTCTAGAGAGGCCAAGGTCTTTAAGCAAGTTATAGAGAGATTTTGCTGGTAATCTCGCACCTACTTCTACGTAGTACAGACTAACTACATAGCTATTTTTAGTTAGTTCACTTGTTAGGTCATAATATTTATTCACTTTTATACTGTGGTCCTTCGGAATGTTAGTCTCCCACGGCACAGTAAGTGAAAATAAATTAATGCATAAACGTGTTTTCCAAAAACAGTTTCAAATTGATGATCAACCACTAGCGAATTACCCTGCCTTTACCAAAAATCACCGTGCCGGAAATAGCTGGCCGTCAGATTTTCGCGTTCGCTTGTAACTAATTTTCAGTTATATCGACCGGCCTGGCTGCAAGCTAAACTGTAACTTTGTTAATCAAAAAAACTAATTAACTTTCGAAAGTTTGAAATTTTGTGCCGTGGTATAAAATACAAAAGATAGTCCCTGCAGCATAATGGTTTATGGACTGCAATGCTTTGAAAATAAATATAATACTTCGTCGTCATCAACCCATATTCGGCTCACTGCTGAGCTCGAGTCTCCTCTCAGAATGAGAGGGGTTAGGCCAATAGTCCACCACGCTGGCCCAATGCGGATTGGCAGACTTCACACACGCAGAGAATTAAGATAATTCTCTGGTATGCAGGTTTCCTCACGAAGTTTTCCTTCACCGATTGAGACACATGATATTTAATTTCTTAAAATGCACACAACTGAAAAGTTGGAGGCGCATGCCTCGGACCGGATTCGAACCCACACCCTCCGGAATCGGAAGCAGAGGTCATGTCCACTGGGCTATCACGGCTCTTATAAATAAAATACTTAGCTGGAATAAATATAATAATTATCATAATAAAAAATAAGCTTGTTTATTTGGTATATAAAAAAAAAATTTAGTATTTTGATGCTAAATGTTACAACAAGGTGATTTTTAATTTCCCTTAATATAACACTAATGAATAAGTTAGTAGGGAATCTATTTCGTCCATTAATCAGGAGTTCTAGTAATTTTGAACGTATACAAATAGAAGATAGTTGTAATTTATTATTATTTTTTGAAAAATCTTTTTTTTAACCTAGAATTAGAATATCTAAATTATGTTACGAGTATATTTTATTATTGTTATTATTTTGATACTGAATAGAATTTAAAATATCTCCAAAAAATAATAATATTTACTTCAATGTTAAAATTTAGTCGACAGTTCATGACTTGGAACAAAATAAGTTTTGCTGTAGAACTTCGTAATCGGCAATATATCGCATCAAGGTGATAAATGTCACTTTATTTTGGTATATATCAAATAAGTTTTAATAGATTTATCAGTTACACCTAGTTAACCGACTTCCAAAAAGGAGGAGGTTCTACGTTCGGCTGTATGTATGTTTTTTTTTATGTATGTCCCGCGATAAGTCCGTCATTTATAGACTGATTTTAGAAATTCTTTTTTTGTTTCGAAGGGTTTGATTCCAGGGTGGTCCCATTTTTTTCATGTCAGGGTCTGATGATGGCATCCTGGAGAAATTGAGGGGAACTTTAAAAAATCGTAAAGACGGCTTTGTTAGTGTTTCCATAAGGTATTTTAAACCTTTACAATTTTATGAGGGTCTGGAGTTTGTCTGATGATGGAGCCGAAACACAGACGATGAAACTCGTCAACGATTTACAGCAGTTGCCTTATGTTTGGGCTTGATTAATTTGTATTGATGAGAACTTGCCATCTAGATGGTTTGTGACTGTATTAAGGGTCTGGTGATGGAGACGAACGACAGTTAAGGGAACTCCTCGACGGTTCACAGTAGATACCTTGTGTTTGGACTTGATAAATTTGTATTGATAAGAACTTTCCACCTGGATAGGTTGTGACTGTATTAGGGGTCTGGTGATGACGATGAAGGAGAGTTAAGGGAACTCCTCGACGGTTCACAGTAGCTACTTTGTGTTTGGACTAGATTAATTTTATATTGATGAGAAATTTCCACCCATAAGGATTGTGACTGCATAGGGGTTAAGACCACTTCTCACTAGTTATGATACCTTTTACGTTTTTCTGGATATTCTGGGTATTTTGTTCACACTCTATAGGTATGCTAACACTAAAAATGAAAAAATAAAAATTTTAATAAAAAAAATTCAACCGACTTCCAACTAGAAAATTAACCTAAACTAAAAAGGAAGAAATAACTTCATACCTATGTGTTACCTACTAATCAGTTTAAACGGCTTGAATTAAAACATCACTGGCATGGCACCGCCTTCAAACTGATCAGAAGGTAGCACATAGGTAAGAAGTTATTTCTTGCTTTTTAGTTAAGGTGAATTTTCGAGTTGGAAGTCGTTTGAATTTTTTTTATTAAAATTTTTCACATTTATGTCTTTATAGGATTACAGGGACCCGAACTTGTCTTAGCAGTGTATTATGAACTAAAAAAACATTACCCTCCTCCTGACGCAGTCGGGTAAATATAGAATATTTAGACAAGCCGTCTAAAATTCTGCTGTGAAACCGAAGGCCTGTTAAACTAAACAGTAGACACGGTCCTGCAGAATACAAATGGAATATTTCAGTGCCTCTTGTAACTTTGAAATTTAAAGGAATTGTTTGTAGTTCGTCAACGTAGCCGAACGAATTACGCTCAGGTAATTTGGTGTTAAATCCTTCAAAAGGGTTCACAAAGGAATTTTATTATGAAATATATTATAAAAGACTTTAAATGAGAGTGTCAACAATTGTATAATGAGATTTCATTTATACTATATTGTTTTACAACAGATTTTAAAGTCTGATATATATTTAAGGCTTTACTTTACGGTTTAAGCTATAGCCGCGATAACCCAGTGGATATGAACTCTGCCTCCGATTCCGGAGGGTGTGGGTTGAAATCCGATCCGGGGCATGCACCTCCAACTTTTCAGTTGTGTGCATTTTATGAAATTAAATATCATGTGTCTCAACACATGATATTTAATTTCATAAAATGCACGGCCAAAAAAAACATCGTGAGGAAACCTGCATACCTACCAGAGAATTTTCTTAATTCTCTGCTTGTGTGAAGTCTGCCAATCCGCATTGAGCCAGCGTTGTGGACTATTGGCCTAACCCCTCCCATTCTGAGAAGAGACTCGAGCTCAGCAGTGAGCCGGATATGGGTTGATAATGATGATGATGATGATATAACTTTATTTACTCGTACATAAATATATTCAGTAAAAACATAATTTGTTGTACGAGTGTTATGCAAGTATTGTGACAGCTCGTCCGTGGAAGTACCATCACCATGTTTAATTCTATTAGTAGACTATTGGTAGACTCCGTGCCACGAAAGAAGTCCTGCGCCTAAAACCTGAACTAAAATTGACAGCGCCTCACACAAATGACAATTAGACCGCCATTACCAAATGACAATGAGTGCCATTGATATTAGCGCTGTGTCTAAGGGACTTGTTTTTTAGCGCGGAGTATAATGTGTTTAGTCTGAAGGGGATGGTTGCCGGTAATAGGTTAGTTGACTCACAAATTCAACGTCTTATAATATTTTTAAGGAAATAATTTATTTTAAGGATATACTTAGAGGCACAATTATTCGCCCACTTTATTATGCGCCAGTATACTGAATATGAAATTCTCGTGTCATAGTTTTCGTTGCCATACTCCTCTGAAACGGCATGACCGATTTTGATGAAATTTTTTGTGCATATTCAGTAGGTCTGAGAATCGGCCAACATCTATTTTTCAAACCCCTAAATCCTAGGGTAGGGGAATGGTATAGGGATAGGGTAGGGGTAGGGTAGCGGTGGAGTAGCGGTAGGGTAGGGGTAGGGGTAGGAGTAGGGTAGTGTAAGGTAGGGATAGGGAAGAAGTGCAAATAAATAAATTAATAAGTCAAAAAGAAGCTTGAGCGGGTCCGCTAGCATTATATAATATGTTAAACTGCATCGAGAGAAAAGATGTCAACAAAATCAGTTCGTCGCCATTCGTTGAAAAAAATATTAAACAATAACATCGATAGAACAAAATCAACAACCCTCCAGTGCACTGTTCATAACATAATATTCTCTGCCTTGTAGAGCTTCGGAACAAAAGCAACGTCCCATTTCCTGCTTTATAAACTGGTATATACGTCAACCCTCTCAAGCACTTCACTGTTCGGGCACAAAGTACCCACATGACATAAACCTTTTTGTTTCCATAACCATTCATCAATGTCCCCGTCCGAACCGGACGTTAAATTAAAAATACGAGCACTTTTTGGGGCAAAAGAAACAAAACGCGGTACAAATCACAGCGCTCCGCGTTATGAATTATTCATAACTCACGTGGGCAATAATAGCAGGTGAATATTTTCCTTTTGTATTCAACTCGGCGAGTGAACTGAGCTGAGCCTGCGACCGAGTGATAATAACTCATCAATTGTTTGTTTGCTCACTCTGCAGGGTTGACCCTCTGGATATTTACGTCTTGCCTCTCGATTTTTGTTCAACCTGTCACCATCTTTCTTGCCCATTATGTTTCTATTACTAGTATTTTTCCATACTGGAGAATGATTAATATTTTTTTAGAAATTATGTTTGTATTTTATGACGTTAAAAGGTTTACGAAAATATGTATTTTTTTAAATTTTAATCTATAGCAACTTATTTAATACTACGTCTAGCAATGTACAAGATTTTGTATTTTCGCTTTCGCTTTTATATAATAAAGCTTCCTCTACATTGTTGATTTTTTGGTTAAAGCGAAGAAACTACTTACTGGTTCGATGTGAAAAAATATTTAAGATAGTCCATTAAACGATGAAGGCTAAGGCCATTTGACGACACGCTACCACCAATAGAAGCTGAGCATCAATAAAAAGTGTAGTAGAAACAGAAAAAAGTCCTTTTAGAGAGCTTCGGTTGCTTAAGCTATGATGGAATTGTTTCCGTTTAAAATTTACATATTATGCAGTAGTAATAGTAAAACATGCCAATTTTCTAACACCTTACCTTATTTTAGAAAAATAAAAATCTCGTAGTTCACACTTAATAATAAGTACTTAATAATAAGTACAGGATCATCCTTACTGGCTAATAGTTTCAGAATACTTGCAACTAAGAACAATAAGGGCTGAAGCTATCCAGGGCTTGCAACTCAGCTGTTACGATCTGCTCAGCATGTCTGGTCATCTACCTGTGCATAGGTACGTTCGTACGTACGTCTGTTACACTCTCTCGCTAGAACTACATTAAAAATTTTGATAAAATTTGGCATGGCATAATTAGGTTAAAAACTTTTATTAAATACCCACATCAAAACATATTGATACAACTGTTGTGTTGATTTTAATATGACTGTCTCCTCTCAATTGCATAATAAGCTTAAGTATTTACACGATACCAAAACCTGGAACGGTTTAACTGATTTTAATGAGACTTTTATTGGAAGGAGTTTATTGAGCAAGATAATATAGGCTACTTTTTATCTCGAAAATATCCATGGTTCCCGCGGGATTTGTGTGAAATTCAGTTTTTCACTCCAACGAAGTCGCGGGCGTCCGCTAGTCTATACTAATATTATAAAGCTGAAGAGTTTGTTTGTTTGTTTGATTGAACGCGCTAATCTCAGGAACTACTGGTCCGATTTGAAATATTCTTTCAGTGTTAGATAGCCCATTTATCGAGGAAGGCTATAGGCTAAGTATTGCCCCCATGTTCCTATGGGAACGGAAACAACGCGGATGAAACCGCGCGGTGTCTGCTAGTTACTAATAAAAGAATAATATTTTTTTCATACTAAATAACTTTGCAAATGGAAGACCAATTTAATCTTGCCTTAGAGGTGTTATAGATGGCCAGGGCCGGACCGTCCATACGGCGAACGGAGCGGTCGCTCCAGGCTCCAAATCCTAGGGGGCGCCGAAATGGTAAAGACAAGATCGAAAAGAAATTTATTTCTTTTCGATATTTCGGTAATAGAGGGCGCTAGGGTGATGAATGCACCCGGGCGCTACGTGAGCTAGACAGTCTTTACCTATAGTGCAGGGGGTGCGTTACACCCGGGTCGAATCGAAATCGAACGGTCGAATTGAGAAACCTCCTCCTTTTTTTGAAGTCGGTTAAAAATGTATGACATTCCGATATACGTTAAGGCTACGAACTTTTCAAACAAACAGGAAAGGCGCCATAATTGGATCTCGCTCCATTCTAATATTTACCTCGGTCCGGCGCTGTAGATGGCAATACCATACCAATTAACGTACTCGTACGTTATACAGTAACCATTACCTAAAAGTTACTACGTACACTACTAACAAAGTTATGTATTCATACAATCTATACCCGTGTACTCCGAAACAAGTTTGAACTAACATTTGATAGGTTATAAAGTCGAGTATTACGTCAGACCTTACTCAACCATTTATCATTGATGTTCAGTCTCTGAGTAAATTTCCAAGATGAGTAACTTCAAAAGCTTTCAAATTAAAATATTCTAAGTTTTCCATTAAGAATATTTATTTAATCATTACCAATAATATTATTGAAAATGTTATGAAATAAATGTATGTTCTATATTTAAGTTTATAATTATCAGAAGAAGATCATTCATCAGCTGCTTCATTGGGGTTTTTTTAATTAAAAACTAGCGGACCCGGTCAAGCTTCGCTTTGACTTATGTGCACTCTTTCCCTATCCCTACCCTGCACTACCGTACTATTCTACCCCTATTCTACCCCTACTCTACCCCTACCCTACCCTTACCCTACCCTACCCTACCCTACCCTACCCTACCCTACCCTACCCTAACCTACCCTATCCTCACCCTAAAGAGCTTAGGATTTAATATTTTATAAATTGACTCTGGTGGTAAGGTTTCGGCAGTGGCTAGTTACCACCTTACCAAACGATTTAGCGTTCCGGCACGATGCCGCGTAGAAACCATCAGAGGTATAGGTATATTCTAGTACTTTTTCCAAATAAGCACGCTTCCATCTTAGACTGCATCATCACTTTACATCAGGTGAGAACGCAGTCAAGGACTATCTTGTCATATAGAAAAAAAAAACATAGTATAGCATGTTATCATTGCCCTGTTGGACGTTCTGTGCGTATGAATTATTCATATTTCAACGCTTGAAATAATTTGATTGCAAGAAGATTGTGTCTGCAACTCTGCGATATCAACTAATTATTCATTTCTTTTCGTATTATTGAAAGTTAAATTATGAAATTAATGTATTAATTCATAATATCATTTTGTAACAGACTATTCTTTATAATATTTTTCATCATTATCAACCCATATTCGGCTCACTGCTGAGCTTGAGTCTCCTCTCAGAATGAGAGGGGTTAGGCCAATAGTCCACCACGCTGGCCCAATGCAGATTGGCAGATTTCACACACGCAGAGAATTAAGAAAATTCTCTGGTATATAGGTTTCCTGACGATGTTTCTGCTCCATAGTTTTAGACAAGTAATATCTAATTTCTTAAAATGCACAGAACTGAAAAATTGGAGGTGCATGGAGGACCGAATTCGAACCCACACTCACCGGTAACAGAGGAAGAGGTCATATCATATAATATGGGCTATCACGGCTCATAATAATACTTTTAAAACGTATTTTTTTTACCGTCCAGTATTTCACATTTTGGTAAATGCAATAATGGTTGGCGATTTTACTAGTCAATTTTAATGACCTATACTTTGCAACTACGGACTGCTAGTAAGACTATCTTGGAAGAAAAATATCTTTTACAACTCAATCCAGCCCTTGAGCCAAGTGGCACGTCGATTCTCTTTCTACGATCGCAAACGCTTCCAAAACTAGGAAAAAGTATGATAATGACAGATTTCGATCACGTGACATGTCGACATGTCATTACCATACATTTTTCTACTTTTCGAAGCGTTTGCGATCGTAGAAAGAGAATCGACGTGCCACGTGGCTACAGGGGCAGGACTTGCACCCAAAATAATTCATTCACCTCACTTACCACTGAAACACCAAGGCGGTAGAGGAAAACACAACACTTAGTTATAGGGAATGCACGCTAGTTTAAGGTGCTACATAATTTATGTTGGTCCATATCAAAGTGAGCAGGATTTGTAGAGTTGTTTTCAGTAACTGTGACACGTTGCTGGGTACTCTGGGAGCTAGATACGAGTGTATCCGCCAGCGCCTGTGATTTATTGTTGTTTGTCCTTGTGCGGACTCCTTTGAGGATGATGTGAAAATTATATACACAGATAATAGATATTCTACTTCGACTGAATGCTTGTAGGCATCGTCTTTCATCTTCACACAAGAAACAAGAAAAACAGAATTAATTATTTTATGTACAATAACATTATTGAGCCGCGATAGTCCTGTAGATGTGATTCATTGGGCGAGCGTGGTCGACCAATAGCCTAACCTTTCTCATTCTAAGAGGAGACTAGTGTTCAACAGTGAGCCGAATATCTGTTGTTAATAATGATGAAATGACTTAAAAAGAGCAACTATTGAGTTTATTGCCGGCTCTCCTCAGCATAACCTGCTTTCGGAACCACTGCTACAGTCTTTACAAATAGTCAAACTTGACTTTTCAAAACTGCTAATAGCCAACTTGATGTAATAGTGGTGCTAAGCGTGATCATGTGCGAAACGGACGGAGTATCGGACAATCCACAGATATGAATATTTTTATGACTATTTATTATTATACCTACCTATTATAAATACAAAAGTCCATCTTCTTAGGTACTTTTCACTCAATCGATTTAGATGAATTTTGTTATAGCGATAAAATGAACATTTGAGCAGAACCTGAGTATCTTTTTATTCCGAAAAAATCCATGATTTCCTCAAGCTTTATAAACAACACAATTTCACCATAAGGTCAATTACCTATCAACTTTATGTGAATCAATATGAATGTGCCTGTTATACTCGTAAGAAACGAAACACTCGTAATGGCTACTGTATACAATAGGTTGGTGTATTGGGTGGGTTTTTAACTAGGGTAGGCACTAAACTTACAAATTGTAAGATATGGAAAATTTCGTCGCCAATACTTACTTTTACTGAATCCTCAGGGTAGGAACTTTAGTTTGCATCTGTGAATAACAGACCCCTGGGTGCATACAAGTACATACATTACATACATACATCACTTGGTAGTCGGGTAAAAAATGCAACATGAATTAAAAAGTATACACGCCACTTGATAAATGTAATTTAATTTTGCAGCCTTAAATTCCTTTGCGAATGTCCCGCAGCGTAAATTCCCTGCTACACAGAATTTGTAGTCTGTTTTCAGTAACACTGACGCGCTGCTGCGTTACGCCGAGATAGCGTATCTGCCGGCGCCCAAAATTTATGATTGTTTACCCACTATTTTAGCCTAAGTGGATGCTTCACAAATTTTCATACATAATCCGCCGGATTACGACACGAAATCCCAAGATTATGAGGGATTAACCGCGTAATTTAATACCGCTGTGTTTTTTCTGGCTTCAGTAATATAATATTATGAGTATAATACGCTATAGTAAAAGATAAACCCCTGTAAAAGTCAGTGAAGCGGCGATAAGGCCAGGACACACGGCTTTATTTGTCTTGAAGAACGGCTTATATAACGTCGACGCATAAAACGCATTTTTTTATATTTTCCTCCATTTGTATTTTCCTTGATTTAATATGAGGAATCAATCAACCTGGGGACATCCCCAACGTTCAGTCAGTCAGTCAGTTTCAGGGCAACCCTCCGAAAACACCATTCAAAAAAAGTTTCAGGGGTCTAAGGAAGGGTTACCACAAAGTAAAGAGTCTGGCGGTTAATGACATGATTTCTCGTGGAAAATTACATTTTACCATTGGACAATTGAGGATCTGGACCCTTCAAAACATACTACTAAAGCCATCAAGGTCCAAACTCCATAAATGGCTGTCGTACTTACTTATGATGGTGGAAGCATGCGCTGTCAACCTTTTAGCGTTCGTAGAATGAGGTATGTGAGGCAATCGCAGGCTCTCGTTCTATGACAATATATTATTAGCAACCCATATTCGGCTCACTTGTTGAGCATGAGTCTCCTCTCACCATGAGAGGGGTTTGGCCAATAGTCCACCAAGCTGGCCCAATGCGGATTGGCAGACTTCACACACGCAGAGAATTAAGAAAATTCTCAGGTAAGCAGGTTTCCTCGCGATGTTTTTCCTTCACCGTTTGAGACACGATAACTAATTTCTTAAAATGCACATAACTGAGAAGTTGGTGCATGTCCCTGATCGGATTCGTACCTACGCCCTTCGAATGGACGGCAGGTTATATTATTTTAATGCGCGTATAATCATATAAGTAAGTAGAGTCCTTTTCATGAAAGAAGTCCCGCGGCTAAAACCTGAACTAAAATTGTCATTCGAATTCCACGAGAACGAAGTCGCGGGCGTCCGCTAGTAAAAAATAAGTATTCAATACCAATTTCACAAAACTGCCAATAACATAACAGCCTTTAACTACGTTGCCATGCAGTCATTTAATTTTTAGTGACACAGCCTATAACGTAACAAAGCTGTAGGCTGACAGGTATAAAATTAGTTTTTGTTACTGGATATAAAAAGAGCAAGCTTATTTTTGTCACAAAGCGCCATAACTTTGCTTAGGTTGAGTGTCTAAAACGTGTAGGTGTGAAATTACTGTAAGGCTTTCATACTAAACCACCTCACGTAAACGGACGTAGAGCATCGCGTAGCATACCTAACAAATGCGTTTAGTATAGAAGAACATCTAATAACATTTTTGTGATATTTTACTATAATTATGTTAGGTAGGTACTAAGGTACTGTATTGGAACAGCTAAGGTGGAGTTCCCTTTTGGAGTCAGTAACGTGATTTGTAGCCATCTATGGTTAGTTATCATCAAAGCAAGCGCGCTCCTTAGATCAAAATATCGTTTTAGGACAAAACAGAGCGATATCTCAACTCCGCAGCTATTGGTCGACGAAATGTTGGCTCTTGACAAGGTATGTCGATGACGCTTGCTAGGCCTACGTATTGCCCCGCTATTCTGTAACTTTTACGTTTTTTTGTTAAAAGTGATTAAAAGAACACAGTGTTTGATCAATCAAAAGAGTTACGGAATGAGGTTAGGACATCCAAGTTAGATGCTTTATAAACAAAAAAAAGGTTTTTAACATTAGGTTCTAAAATATAATTCGAATATCGTCAATACTAATTTTCTTTGGCTTACTCCCTTGCAACACAAACTTTGAAATCGAGTCTCTCAGGGAAATTTTTAATCTTTTCAAATTATAATTATTAGAGACATTGATTGATTTCTAGTTTTAAATAACAATCAATTTCTGACTTACTAAAAATGGGTAATAAATAACTAAATTAAAAAGAGCAGTAATTTTAGTACATCGTTTATTTTTACAATTTCATTTTTAAACTAGTCATTTTTACATACTAAAATCATTTTCAATGTAATGCATACTAGGCGAACAAACTTATACGTACAATAAACCCTTTTGTGTCCTTTAAAATCACAAATATTGGAATGAGGTTTTTTTGAAAAACCTCCATTTACCTAATGTCCGTCACAAAGTTAATAACGTCCTGAGTTACGCACCACAACATTCGAGATGAAAGAAAGACAAATGTCGACCAATAACTTTAATTTTAAGTTTTCGTTTTTATTTATTACCATTATCTAATAACATTACCTGGCGTTTCAAAAGTGCTTAAGAACTAAGCTTAATTGAAATAAACGAATTAATAATAAAATAATAAAGCGGAATGGAAAATATCGTGTTAGGACAAAACAGAGCGATATTTCAACTCCACAGCTATTGGTCGACGAAATGTTGTCTTTTCACAAGGTGTATCGATTACGCTTGCTAGACCTACATATTGCCCCTTATTTTGCAACTTTTACGTTTACAAGTTTAACAAAATTTAAAGTGATTAAAAGAAGAGAGTTTGATCACTCAAATTTCAAAAAAGTTACGGAATAAGGTAAGGACACCCAAGTCAGGTGCTCTATAAACAAAACAAAAGGTTTCTAAACATTAGGTTTTAAAATATAATTCAAATATCGTCAATACCCTATGCACGAAATATACTCTTAAACGAAAATTAATCATTATCATAGTTTCTACCCCCTGCACCATAATCGTAGACGATCAATCATTAACATAGTTTCTATCGTAGACGATAAATCATTAACATAGCTTCCGTCGTAGACGATCAATCATTAACATAGTTTCCATCGTAGACAATGAATCATTAACATAGTTTCTACCCCCTGCACCATAATCGGCTGTCTTGACTTTAGAAGCATCAATAATTCACTAAAATCGAATGCATATTTTTTACAAAAACACAGCCATAATAATAATTACATAACAATAATTTTTTTACAATTAACCCCAGTTTTCAATAAATTTACATTTTTTTACTCTATAAACGACAATATTTAATACAAGAGGGTGTAGTCAATTTTAAAGAGGGTGTTTGGCAGCATTGGATAGCTTTTCGTGAGTAAAACTCGTAGGATCTGAAAGTTCGTACCATGGATTTCCCAATTTAAAAAAAAAAAACATTAAATACATACAAATTCATATATAATATGGTAAATAATGCATTGCATTACATTACAATTCGATTCATTTAATTTATTTATTTTGATTTTTATCATTTAACTTATGAATTTCTCAAAATACAAATAAGTTTTTATTTTAATCCTCACTAAGTATCTTCAGTAATTTAATAGTCCATCCAATCCATCAAGTCCATTTAATAGGACATAATTTATTTGATCTACTCAACTCAACTCAATACACAATGCATTTCAGAAATATTCTGATTTCTCAAACACCCCCAAAAATTACCCACGTGAGAAAGAACTAGTATAACTATTTATATATACAGATTTTAAACACAATGAATATTCACTGGATCAACGAGCACTAACGAAGGGATTTAACGTTTGACGTCTAGCGTTCTTTTTATTTCATCCCGTTGCTTAATCCGGTCCCATTGGATCATCAACTATTCTGTTACGTCATTGATGCTACAGTATTAAAGAAAATTCTCACTTTAGTTTAAACCACGCTAAGGAAACATTTAATAAGCCATATTTTATTTATAACAGTAATTTCGTATTAAAATTCCACGAGGCACTTTTCTAAAGAATCAAAAGATGGATCAGTTAATAGTTTTTTAGTTCTTAGTTACAAACTTATGTTTATTGTTATTTATTACTATGCACATTATTATAGTTTAAAAATCAATCCTCATACTTTGAGTTCGTTACCATAAGTCGCGATGATTTTGATGAACTAAAAAATTCGGTGGAAATATTACAAAGGCAGGCAGTGCCGCAAACATATTTTTGATTAAAACTAACCCGACACATTTACAATGATTTATTGATATAATTGGGCGGTTTTGATAGCTTGTACAAATATGGTTTTTAGTTATTAGCTCACCTCAGCGACATCACGGTGAGTTTTGGGTATGGAAGCATCGCTTAATGGGGCCTGAAGGCAGTAGCAGAAGAAGAGATGGGCGGAATGACTCTTCAAGAGCGTCTCATGTGAGACTCTGACCTTGACTTAGAGGGCCTTTCGAGAAGAGCGTTTTGGCCTAAATGTGTCATTCCTGACGCCCATGCTATCGTGGATAAGACTCATAATTGGGTGACGTAGAAATTTGTATCTCCAAAGTTATTGACATCCAGGCACTAAGCGTTTTGGTTTTACATTCCCAATTTGAAATACTGCGAAATCTTTAGTTTCCATCTATAATCATTTAAGGTCGTCTAAACAAAAGATTAAACAGGTAAATAAGCAGGCCCAAAAATAAGCTCATCATTTATTTCCACCAGGCGTCACTGTAGTCAAGCGCAAGACTTTAACCATAAACAAAAAAATAGTAATAAATACGAGTATGTAAAATGAAAATGTACCTAAAGACCTAAAGCACTTGACCTGTTTCGAGACTTAAGAATCCCGGCACTAAACAGGGGTTAACTCTTGACGCTTTCAAATGGGGTTAAAGGGCTTACAGTGACGTAAGCCTTTCTTTTTTTCGAGATAAAAATATCTTTTACAGCTTCTGAATAAGTTTAATATGAAGAAAAGTAGTTCTGAATAGTATTTTTTAGAAGAGGCCTTATCTTTTTATTACTTTAACTTATAATACTCGTAGCTATGGACAGTAAAATAGAAAATAGATATCATGGGTTTTATTATTGTGATCTATTTTATTCACTGTTTAGTCCACGTTTTACTGCTAACTCACCTAATGGTAAGTGATGTTGCAGTTTAAGATTGTTTCATGGGAATTTGGAAAATGTAAAATTTATGTACCGTATATTGTCACTGGATTCCATAAAACATTGTAACATTCAGTGGCGGGTGGTTTTGTGCAATAATGTTTTGTATTGTAATTATTGTTTATCATAAATTGTTTAGTGTGGGCATGGAGAAAATCAGACAGGGAAGGTGAGTGTTGATGCATTCGAAAGAGATCCCTTAAACCTGGTCACAAGTTCTGGTGTGCTCGAGTTGTTTCCTCTGACACAGAATAATGGTACAATCACTGTTGCTGCTACACGTTACATCAAAATATTATGTTAAATTTTGTCTAATGAGTTTTATGAGGCGGATTTTCCATTTTTTTTCTTCTTTTTAACTTCAATTGACAAAATTGTGAATGGAATGTCTTTGCCAGTAGCATAGTAAGATACCGGGCAAAGAAAAGCACGCTTGTCTACAGTAAAAACGTGTACTAAGTTAAAAAAAAAAACTTGAAAAAAAAAACTGAAATAATATTAAACGGTCACTTACCAAACAACACGAAAGCTTTTAAACATTAATAAGTTTTAATTTACGGTTAATTTCAATTAAACAGTTCGTGTTTTCCATTTTCATTTAATATTAATAGGAATAACTTTACTCAATTCTTAGTACGAACGGTAATAATAACTTATTTACATTCGAATTGTTACATCTATTATATTTACAGTAAATTAATCAGTCTATATTAATTAATATTTATTGTAAAGCTAATTAATAGAAAATCAAGCTCTCTTTTCTAATTTCTTGTTCAATAATTAACAATAAAAAGATTTATAAGACTTAAATTTATCTGTTTTTTGATGAAAATTAGTAAATTAATTATCTTGGATATAAGTTAAGCTGTAAGTCCTTTGACCTACATTCCATCGTAGTATCGAAATTAACCTTTTATTAGGCCATATACTTAAACTATCAGATATCTTTTTAAAGCAGAAAAAGCAGAAAAAATATTCGCATAAACTTATAAAATAATTTCCAGACAAACAGACATAACTTAATTATTAAATAATGTAACTTTTTAAAATTTACACTATCATGTGTATTTTCCATGATATTGATATAGAAAAACGTCTGTAATATTATCGGAGTATACAAAATTTTGTTTTTCTCCGCGTTGCATAAAGGTCTCTCAATGCTCATGACTAAGTATGGGTTCGCAACTAGTCGTGGAAATTTTAACAGTATTGGTGTAAGTTTAGACATTTTTCTATTTCAATATCACAATAGGATCATTGCCATCCTGCCGTACTCACGAAATCTATGTACTGTGCAAGCTAGGTCATTGTGCCTTAGAGCCACTAGGCACCCTCCCTGCATTGCTTCATCTCGTGACAGCTTGCAAGCGAGGCGACGGTTATGTGACGAAGTTGTTTTAGTGGACTTAAGTCCTTACAGAAACGAACTGAACGTGACGAGGCAATGCTGGGGCTGGTGGCTAATGAGCTCTGACCCTTACATTACACTGAAACATATTTTAACAATTTATCTATTTATACCTTAGAAATATTATATACAAATTAATTAACATTAGTTTAACGTTATTGTTTTCAATAAAATTAAAACGACATAGATGTAACTTGAAAAAGTATTGTCCTTAACATTATTAAAACAACTTTTATAAAACCCTGACTTACTACATCATTACTTTACTTCATAGATTATAATAAAGTATTAAACATACAAGGATAAGGCCGCTAACCCACTGGCGTTTTAAAAACGGTAGCGTTTCTCGAACGTTTGACCAGCGACAACACAAACACAACGATAACGTTGCGAGAATTTAGCGTAAATCATGCGTTATATCACAAAGGATTTTCCTTGTCTTGTCGAACTTGTCGACGATACTTTCTTTTATTTCCTCTAAAACGCAAGCTAATGTTTGTTTACTACGTTATTTGATTTTACCTACGATTTTACGGTGTCGTCCAGACGTTTCCATTGCCTCAATATTGCTGACAGTAGCAGTGCTACTCTGTATGGATGAACTCGACGTTGTGAGCATCGAATTTGTCTCTATCTATGGTATCGTACTTTCTTTGAGATGTGGACATACCGCACAATGCTCCGCATTAGTTGGACGGAAAGACAGAATGCAGAAGAAGACTGAGCTTGTTAAAACCATCAAGCAACGGAAAATCTCGTACCTCGGGCATAATTTGCGACACGATCCGTTTGCTTTAAACTATTATGTTGGGCAAGATTGCACATAAAAGAGCAGTAAGAAGAAAGAAAAGTCCTGGTTACGAAACTTAAGGGAGTGGACTGGCATAAAGACAGTCGAAGAACTTTTCCACCTAGCCATGTCATCATCATCATCATCATATCAGCCGATGGACGTCCACTGCAGGACATAGGCCTTTTGTAGGGACTTCCAAACATCACGATACTGAGCCACCTGCATCCAGCGAATCCCTGCGACTCGCTTGATGTCGTCAGTCCACCTGGTGGGGGGTCGGCCAACACTGCGCTTACTAGTGCGGGGTCGCCATTCCAGCACTTTGGGACCCCAACGTCCATCGGCTCTTCGCACTATGTGCCCCGCCCATTGCCACTTCAGCTTCGCAACTCGTTGAGCTATGTCGGTGACTTTGGTTCTTCTGCGGATCTCCTCATTTCTGATTCGATCACGCAGAGATACTCCTAACATAGCTCGTTCCATCGCCCGCTGTGTGACTCTGAGCCTTCTTATGAGGCCCATAGTTAGCGACCAAGTCTCGGAACCATAGGTCATCACTGGCAACACGCACTGTTCGAAGACTTTTGTCTTCAGGCACTGAGGAATTTCGGACGAAAAGATGTCGCGAAGTTTCCCGAATGCAGCCCAGCCGAGTTGGATTCGACGGTTCACCTCTTTCTCGAAATTGGACCTACCTAACTGGATCATATGTCCTAGGTATATGTATTCGTCTACAATTTCGAGTGCAGCGTTCTCAACTATAACTGGGTGGAGCGATATATGAGCATTACACATTATTTTTGTTTTGCCCATGTTCATTTTCAGGCCCACCTGTTGAGAAACGCTGCTGAGGTCATTGAGCATGGTATTAAGGTCATCCAGAGTCTGTGCCATGATGACTACATCGTCCGCGAACCGCAGTTGAGTGATGTACTCGCCATTGATGTTGATGCCAAGTCCGCCCCAGTCCAGAAGCTTAAAGACGTCTTCCAGTGCGGCGGTAAATAGCTTCGGAGAGATCACATCTCCCTGACGCACTCCTCGCTGCAACTGGATTGGCCTCGTAGTCTGATCCTGAATACGGACTGACATAGTGGCGTTTTCGTACAAGCACTTCAACGCTTGGATATGCCTGTAATCAATTCGGCATCTCTGCAATGACCTTAGCACAGCCCAGGTTTCCACCGAATCGAAGGCTTTCTCATAGTCCACAAACGCTAAGCAAAGTGAATGGTTATACTCGTGAGTCTTCTGTATAACCTGCCGCAGCGTATGGATGTGGTCAATGGTACTAAAACCTTTTCGGAAACCGGCTTGTTCGGGAGGCTGGAAGTCGTCAAACCTATTAGCGAGACGATTCGTAATGACTCTCGAGAACAATTTGTAAACATGACTTAGCAGCGAGATGGGTCTGTAATTCTTCAGCAAGGTGTTGTCACCTTTTTTGAAGAACAGAACCACCACGCTCCTATGCCACGCCTCAGGCGTCGTGCCCTCGTGAATGACGGAATTGAACAATCGCTGAAGGACTTTAAGTATCGGTTTTCCACCCGCTTTCAGGAGTTCTGCTGTGATTCCGTCCTCACCTGGCGCCTTATTGTTGAGCACGGTAATCTGATTTCTTCCAAGCCCGAGTTATTAAGTGAGGTCGAGAAGTTCTATGGACAGCTATACACGACTACTCAGCAGCCTGTTGACAACTTGGCTAAAGACCCCAGAGCCAAGTTGACCCGACACTATACCGAAGATATCCCGGACGTCAGCCTATACGAGATTAGTGTGGCTCTCAAACACCTGAAGAACCTAGCCATGTACATGGAAAAATTTAGAAAGCTAACCACCGACTTTCAGTAACTGAGAGGCACTCTAAGAAAAAGACAGTATGGTATTAGAGAGAGACGAATTCGTAACTCACACTGTGGAGTTATAGAAACATACTTACTGAATAGCGCATCACGTAAATTAGGTAGACGTGACATACACCGGAGAAACGCCAGCGCTCAAAATCGTCATTGGAACAGCGGCATTAAGGCGACGGCAACTGGGGTAAAATGGGCCTGTGCAGATAGATAGAGTCCCGCGTTTTAACACGTTCACAGTCCTCATAATAATAATAATAGATTAACTACCACCTCGCAAATCCCAGTAGATTAATAGAAGAAAAATCACAAGTACTATAAGCCCACATGGACCCACGGACTTGTGAAGAGAAATTGGCTTGAACCTACTTTGGCTCACTGAACTGTGAAAGTGTTAAGTTTTGCGTTCTGCGATTGGCGTAAATACGTAACTTCATAACACCACACACATAGGTTTAACCCCTTCTATCTGTACGGTGGTATAAAGTAACAAACGTTGCGTATGTAGAACTTAGAACGCTTGCAGTCTGTGCAGGCCCTACAATATGATATAAAATACCACAGCGGCGCAATATTATGTATTGCATGACCACTTTTGGGTTAACCCGTTCATAACTCCCGCCTCTATCCTGTTTAATTCTTTACTATAATTACACTATCCCTAGTCATAGTATGCAGCTATCTTATCGAGGTCTCTGTATATCTTTCTAACAAGAATTGTAAGACGAATTGAGAAAGGAGGACTACGATTGTCGGTATGCAGGTTTCAGTAGCACCACCTGAAACAAAAAATAATTTATTAAAAAAACTTTATGTTTAGAGACAATGTTCTGGTAACGTCACTTAGTTCTAAGCTTCATCATTAACCCATGTTCGGCTCACTGTTGAGCACAAGTCTTCTCTCAGAATGAGAGGCATTAGGCCATAGTTCTTCACGCTGGCCAAATGCGGATTGGCAGACTTCACACATGTAGAGAATTGAGAAAATTAGCAGTTATCAGCAGGTTTCTACACGATGTTTTTCCTTCACCGTTTGAGACATGTGATAGTTAATTTCATAAAATGCACATAACTTAAAAGTTGGAGGTGCATGCCCTGGACCGGATTCGAATCTACGCCCTCCGAATCGAAGGTAGAGATCATATCCACTGGGATATCACGTCACTGCTGCTGTTTAATACGATATCTACTGATTTATGCTTTTTAATATGCCTTTATCTGCTTTGTTATCCATTATTGCTTTTGCTTTCTTACTTCGGACAGTAACTTACTTAGTGTCTTTGCATTTGTAATAAAATTGAGATTTTATGCAATAATAAATATACTTTAACAATACACATCACTATCTAGCCCCAAAGTAAGCATACAGAGTAGCTTGTGTTATGGGTGCTAAGATAGTATATATTATAATATTAATATACAATTATATACTACATATAAATACTTATATAATGTATAAATACACACAGACACTGGAAAACACCCATGCTCATCACACAAATATTTTCCAGTTGTGGGAATCGAACCCACGGCCGTGGATGCAGAAAGCAGGGTCACTACCCACTGCGCCACGCGGCCGTCAAAATAATGTATGCCTACATGCGCGTGCCTAAATTAAACAATATAAGTAGTTGTAAGTATGAACATATTATACTAATAAAAATCAAATGAATTTACATAGTATTACAAAAATGTAACAAACTGAAACTGCAATGCAACAGCTACAGAGTCAAAAAATTACGAAAAACCTTTATTGATTTCCTGGCCCAAGGGAAAGAATTTCAAAATTGAGCCTCTGTATGACTATTGTCGGCAAACTGTGAGTTTTATTGGATAGATTTTGAAATTCTTGCAACCTTTCGTGCGGTATTTTTCCGTAACCGATAACTCGTGACCTTTCGGCTTTTAGTGAAATACGGTTCTATAATTTTTCGAGGTCAAGCGTACTTGACTTGGAAAGGAAAAACGCTTATATTTATAGACTGTATGGTGAAAGTAACATACAAGATTTTGAACGGAAAGATAAAAACACAACAAAAAGCAATGGATGATCTAAAACTATAAGGTCAAACTCATTTTCAGCAGTTTAAAGTGGGAATAATAACTAACACTAGTTAACACAGTTTAAGTATCGCAAATCTGTGGTGCCGAGTTTTAATTTATTTGTATATTGATGATATATGTTATACGTGTTATACGTGATGGATACTTGTAACGTATCCATTTTACAAGTAGGAACCACTGACATTTTCTAAATACCTCGCAATTGAATCTTTCACAAATTTTTGTTTCAAGTACTCAAAAACGGTCTAGAAATATGTACGCCCATACATTAGCATGGGCGCATCTGTGGGTTTACATAAGGATACATCATGTAAATGTTATGCATACATTACATTAGGATACACCCATGTAAATGTTATGCTCTTCTATTCACTTAATTCGATAAAATAATGTTTAATTTTTTGTTAATTTAAAATTATAAAAAAAATTTCATATCATAACGCTACAAATAAAATAATCATTCGATTTTACAAAAATGATAAATACATTCTCACACATTTTAGATTTTTTCTTTACCTGTCGATAATCCGATTGAATATTTTCACTTTACCGGCAAACGTGTACGACGTTAAGATGACAGTGGGTTATTTTAGTTGAATAAGCTACATCTACTAAGTTAGTCCGCTACAATCTCAGACAGCATCGACACTTACCACCTAGTGAGATCGTAGTCAACTTACGAGTAATATGAAATATGGACGGTATTATGAACGGAGTTTCACCCACATAAAGTATGTACTTAATTGGTGAAGATGTAGCTTTCAGCAGAAATAATTTTTAAAGTCGGTCCGGTTAAATCTTTACAACAAACAAACGAAAATCTAATCTTACGTTGTTTTTATATTAGCATGAAAAAAAAGACAGTCATCATCATCATCATCATATCAGCCGATGGACGTCCACTGCAGGACATAGGCCTTTTGTAGGGACTTCCAAACATCATGATACTGCAGCGAATCCCTGCGACTCGCTTGATGTCGTCAGTCCACCTGGTGGGGGTCGGCCAACACTGCGCTTACTAGAGCGGGGTCGCCATTCCAGCACTTTGGGACCCCAACGTCCATCGGCTCTTCGAACTATGTGCTCGCCCATTGCCATTTCAGCTTCGCAACTCGTTGAGCTATGTCGGTGACTTTGGTTCTTCTGCGGATCTCCTCATTTCTGATTCGATCACGCAGAGATACTCCTAACATAGCTCGTTCCATCGCCCGCTGTGTGACTCTGAGCCTTCTTATGAGGCCCATAGTTAGTTATGAAAAAAAAGACAGTAGTATAAATAATGTACCCGTGAAACTCCTGCCAAGCGCAGACGCCGGGTTAGCACTCCGCTCTCGTAGAACTATTGTGTGGCTCGTCGCTTTCCATACGTCGAAAATGGACGCTTCGCACCTGTAACAAAGTCTTTGTTACAATTTGAACTCTATTTTATTCTTAAAATGGATTATTGCAAAAATTAAGTGCAAAAATCTTTTTATTTCTCTTCTTACTAGTTAATTTGTGACCATTGCTTACTACTACTTTATCCTTACTTTTGTGAGTACGAACGTATTGTGAATACAATTCCCGTAGCTATCTTACGCAAATATTTTTGCACCTACCATTACGGCTAGCATGTGACCAAAGACTCATCTCATGAAGAATCTATTCTTCATGAGATGAGAAGACTCCGTCTCCATTGGTCGGAGTATTCCCCGTCACAATGCAATGAAAGAGATATTTCCGGTAGTTCATATAATATGTTGACTTTTGTCTAATTCTCTTCACGAGATACTACGTTTGGTCGCATGTTAGGGCCTAGGTATTTTCTTACGATTTATATAAACAAAACCCTAAAGTAAATTACCAATTTTCATAAATATATTTTAATAAAAACCTACAATTTTTAACCATAACAAAGTTATACCCAAACCAGAACTATTTCATATAAAGAAAACTTATATTTTCAAATAAAAATAGTCCTGAAGGGTTTCAGCATGAGTGAAGAACCTAATAATATATACGTGACATTATTCTTACAGCTCCCTTGGAACGCGAAGAGGTAGCAGTTGAATCTCATTGCCTACAGAGAAAACAGGTAAAGTACCTAAGTAGGTTACACTGAAAGGTTTCTAGTTCAAAGGAAAACACCAAAACTTGGGAACGGAATAAAATTAGGACCTCCCTTGCGCACCTAAGCATATTATTAAGGGTAATGTTGTTTTAGAATTTTTTGGTCTATAAGGCTCTAAGCAAACCTAATACTCTTTTTTTATTCTTTACAAGTTAGAATACTACAATCTCACCTGATGGTAAGTGATGATGCAGTCAAAGATGGAAGCGGGCTAACTTGTTAGAAGGAGGTTGAAATAACATCTTACCGGAACGCTAAATCGCTTGGCGGTACGTCTTTGCCGGTAGGGTGGTAAGTAGCCATGGCCGAAGCCTCCCAACCAGACCAGGACCAATTAAGAAAACGATGCCGTGTAGAAATCGAAAAGGGTGTGGAATTTCATTCTTCTCCTAACAGGTGAGCCCGCTTCCATCTTAGATTACATCATCACTTTCCATCGAGTGAGATTGTAGTCAACGTCTAACTTGTAAAGAATAAAAAAAAATACAAACAGTTTCATTAGAAAGGAAAGAAAGATAACACTAAAAAGTTGTCATACAGTCTAATGTGGAAAAATTATTCAATAGACACACTAAGTAATTCCTCTCAACTTTCCAGTTTCCACATCGCGGTCATTAGAAGTAATAACGTCTCATGAAGTAGGTACGCGGTGTCTAGATGTACTAGCGTCTTATGAAGTAGGTATTTACCTTATCATAAGCGTGGGAACGGGGGAGAGCACTGCGGCTTCTAATTCTAATGTCGACAGACTGGAGGCGTACCCGTTACTGAAGTTCAGAACATGGTTCGCTGTGAAACTGGGAACCTGAAACAATAACAATGACTGACTGAACTAACTCAATTTGATAAGCTACATTATAAATATCGTTATCAACCCATATTCGACCCACTGCTGAGCTCGAGTCTCCTCTCAGAATGAGAGGGGTTAGGCACCACGCTGGCCCAATGCGGATTGGCAGACTTCACACACGCAGAGAATTAAGAAAATTCTCTGGTATGCACGGTTTCCTCGCGATGTTTTCTTTCACCGTTTGAGACACTTGATATTTAATTTCTTAAAATGCACATAACTGAGAAGTTGGAGGTGCACCACTGGGCTATCCCGCCTTCTACTATAAATATGACAAATATTATTTTATTATAAATATGACAATATTAATTTGGTACTATATAGTTTTAATTGCAGGAATATCTTTAGGTAATATCTACGCTCTAAAAAATATTTTCGTGTAATAACGCATTATACGTAAACGTTATTAACAAAAATTTTAATAAAAAAAATACAACCGACTTCAAAACCTAAAAACATACCCACTAAACTAAAAAGCGAAAAATAACATCATAATATGTTCTACCTGCTGATCAGTATGAAGTCGGTGCTGAGCCGGTGATGTATTAATTCAAGCCATGTGAGCATATCTTATAGATTTAGATTTTGCAGACAGTGTTGTTTCATGTGGTCCTGTCAGAAATGGCTTAAATTAAGACAACACCGGCTAAGCACCGACTTCATACTGATCAGCAGGTAGAACATATTATGATGTTATTTTTCGCTTTTTAGTTTAGTGGGTATGTTTTTAGGTTTTGAAGTCGGTTGTATTTTTTTTATTAAAATTTTTATTATTTTACAATTTTTAGTGTAAAATTTCATCTCAAACGAATACATCAGACCCCTAATGACAGTCAAAACCCATCTTGGTACAAAATTCTCAACAATACAAATTAATCAAGCCCAAGCACAAGGTAGCTACCGTAAACCGTCAAGGGGTTCCCTTCATTGACCTTGGTCTTCATCATCAGACCCATAATAACAGACACAACTCATCTAGGTAAAAAGTTCTCAGCAATACGAATTAATCAAGGCCAAACACAAGGTAGTTACGGTAAACTGTTAAGGAGTTCCCTTAATTGTCCTTGGTCTTCATCACCAAACCCCTAAATGACAGTCACAACCTATCTATGTGGAAAGTTCTCATTAATACAAATTAATCAAGCCCAAACACAAGGTAACTGCTGTAAATCGCCAAGGAGTTCCCTCGTCTGTTTTGTGACTCCATCATCAAATCGATTTTAAACTTTCATAATTTTGTATTTCTTAAAGGTACTAAATGGAAAAGTTTACGAACACACTAGACATCCATATAATTTTCGAAAGTTCCCCTCAATTTCTCCAGGATTCCATCATCAGATCTTGTCATGATGGCAATGGGACCAAATGGGGACTATACCGTTTCAAACAAAAAAAGAATTTTTGAAATCGGTCCAGGCGTCTTTGAGTAATCGGTGTACATACATAAAAAAAAAAAAAAAAAAATACCGACCGAATTGAGAACCTCCTCCTTTTTGAAGTCGGTTAAAAAACAATGTATGTATACGTAATCGCGAAAAAATTACTTATAAAAGTGCAATAAAGCGTTTTGCCTTGTTGGTTCAGTGGTTAAACTATATCGCTTTCTGAATATATGTCTGGATCAGCTATGATATGTTTTCTACTTTACAAGAAATTCATAATACAGGTCGTGCAAAATGTTTTAACTGTGGGCACTGTACGTACAAAATGTGCGAAATGGTCCAAATAAAATACAAATCGGTAATTAATTCTTAGGGTAGGTATTTTAAAAGACCTTGCTCTACTAGTAAAAATAGGTTGAATAAAAGTGAAGCCTTAATACTAATGAAAGTATTAATTACGAAACTTACCATTTGTTCATTGACATACCACGTGATGTTGGCGGCGGGGAGGGAGGGAGGGGAGGTGCAGTTCGCTCTGATGTGGTCCCCGCCTATATAGGACATCCGGTCCGACGTTACGTTCGGACTCAGCAAAGGCGGTTCTGTTGGAAATACGATATGTTACACAAAAATAAATGTTTTTGTATATTTTAGACAAGCTTCCCAATGATATTAAATACTGTTAGATGTGCAAAGATAAAGGCGAAAAAGACAGTTGTGGTCAACAACAAACGTTATTTAAACAAATAATACCTAAATATCTTTTATAATGACGAGTTGTATGTTCAGGAAGTGAAAATTATTGCAATATTGAATGTTTTTTTTTTAGACTTAACAGAGCAACTGTTAAGTCTTTTGCCGGCTGTTCTCAGTAGAAAGAGCCTTCCGAACCAGTGGTAGAGTCTTTACAAATAGTCAAACTTGACGTTTCAAACCAAGCCTACTTGAAATACCTAAATGAAATTTGAATTTGAAACTCTTATAGGAGTAGCGTGTTAATGCGTGATGAACAAATTTTACTAATATTAAGAGAACAAAAAAAAATCCATCACCGATAATTATGATTTTATTGTAGGTTCCCTTAATTTTTTCCAGGTGGACTGACATCAAGCGAGTCGCAGGGATTCGCTGGATGGCTCAGTATCGTGATGTTAGGAAGTCCCCACAAAAGGCCTATGTCCTGCAGTGGACGTCCTCGGCTGATATGATGATGATGATGATAATTTTTTACCCGTCTATCATACCGAATAATTAACTTCCAAAGCGAAAAAATAAAGGTACCTTGACTCACTAGTCACCACTCACACTATAATGATTAATTTAAAGTCCGCTAGTTAAAAATAAACCATAATAAATTGAATTAAACATTAAAAAAAAACAAATTTATACGCTCTAAAACCTATCGAGTCATTAAGAGTAGAAAAAAGTAAGTTAAATAATTTGCCGGCACATAAAATGCTTGCTTTAAACTAATTTTGCATTTTATGCAAAGTTAATTTATTTTAAGTGCCATTACTGGAGTTTCTCCAATAACACTCGATGCGGTTACTCTACTAAAGCGAAATGAGGTAAATAATAATCTTTACTTAATTAATAAAGAGGTAAAGTTTGTTATGTTGGGTAATCTCCGGATCTATTGAACCGATTTTAAATATTAATTATTACCACTATTAATTAATTACCACTAGAAAGTAACGTTAATAGTGAGTGTTTTAAGCTACTCGTATAATTATCTATACTAATATTATGAAGCTGAAGAGTCTGTTTGTTTGTTTGATTGAACGCGCTAATTGATCTCAGGAACTACTGGACCGATTTGAAAAATTCTTTCAGTGTTAGATAGCCCATTTATCGGGAAAGGCTATAGGCTATATATTATCCCCGTATTCCTACGGGAACGGGAACCACGCGGGTTAAACTGCGTGGCGTCAGCTAGTCACATAATGTATGGAAACGGAAATTTTCGTAACGTGTCTCAAACGGTCAAGAAGAAACATCGTGACGAAACCTACATACGTTCCTACATACCTACGAGTACATTCATGCCTACCTTTTTCATATGAAAGGAGTTACGGAGCTTAAAACCACTACGCTACTCCAATGCGGCTTGACGGGCGTCTCACTATTATGGCCAGAAAATCTGACTATCATAGATATTGTAGATAAGTATATATCTCGGTCCATACAGTTTGAGTAGAACTGAGGGACCAAAATATTTTAAATCTATGATTTTTTACTATACAAGGTCATACTTAAACTGGTATGACAGTGCAACTTTGAGGTACAGCATCAAACTCGAAACCTTACGAAAGCTTACAAATTCTGCATTCAAATGCTCCTTGGTACATCAAAGAACGTTTGCATCGTATACTAAAAAATAAAACTTTATAGACAAGTTGCACACTCAATGAAAACATACCAGAAGCGTATTCGGTAACATTCAACTTGCAAGGAACCTTATGATGAAGAAACCTGGTAAAACTTTCAAAAGGCTCAAGAGACGAGCACCACAAGAAGTCCTGAAATAGACACTACTTTATTTTGTTTGGGCAAATCACTGAATTTTGCACCTAACGCGCCTTAATACAAATACTTAAAATCCAGCTGAATATCTCACGATAAATTACAGGAATAATGAGACATAAAAAAACATCTATGATCAAGGTTGTGTGGATTGCATACCTTCAATTTATATAATAAAACACGAGTCCAGTAATTATTTTATACGAATACTATTAAAATATTTAAGTGCTCTTATTGGAAATGAACGAGAATAAACAATTTCATTTAGTACTTCAAATAAATAGCAATAATTGTAATTATTGGTGAGCAAAACTCATTAATATTTTAGATTGAGAAGAATGTTAATTAATTTTATTTTGAAAAGAATATTAGTATTTGGTTGTTATTATTCACGAGTGGACACCCGTGACTTCGTAAACGAGAAATTCAGTTTTTCACAAATCTCTATAATAATATTATATAGGAAATATGAGTCTTTTCGGGATAAAAAGTAGCCTACATTTTACTTCATAACCTCCTCTATATTTCAATGAAAATCAAAAAAAACACGGTTCAGCCGTTCCTAAGATTAGACAGACAAACAAAAAGACAGACAGATAAAAATTTTAAAAACTAGTTTGTGGTTTGGTATCGTGTAAATAATTATAAGCACTTGAGAAAACACAGTTATCTTAAAATCACAGACAGACACTTCAATTTTATTTATATGTACTTACCTATTGATAAGAAAAATGTTGGAAATAATCCTTCAAACCACTTCAAACTATTAATATTGTTTACAATTTTTTTTAAGAACTGCGTGCATACTTCGCAGCAGCTTACTAATTATTATTGCATAAAATTTCTTTTTAGTTCTATATTTTAGTTTTTTTTTAATTCTCTTTTTTCTGTTAAAGGTTTTATATAATACTAGCTGACGCCGCGCGGTTTCACCTACGTGGTTTCCGTTCCCGTAAGAATACGGGGATAATATATAGCCTAAAGCTTTCCTCGATAAATGGGCTATCTAACACTGAAAGAATTTTTCAAATCGGACCAGTAGTTCCTGAGATTAGCGCATTCAATCAAACAAACTAACTCTACAGCTTTTTAATATTAGTATAGATGTTCATATCTTGTAGCGGAGATCTAATAAAATTTCAATTGCAAAGTTGTTTTTAGTGCGTCGCTTATTGCATAGTTTTCGATGTTTCATATTTGTATTGCGTAGGTAAAAGTCTTTTATTCTGGTATTTTTTTGAAATCTGGTATTCGAACTGTGTGAATTGAAACAAATACTCTATGTTATATTGGCTGGCTCTATTCATTGGCAGACCATATGCCCACACCAGAGGTTCCCACCCTATCAGGGAGATCCTTTATTAGGGTTGCTGAAATATTGCATATTCACAACGCAGCTGGCATTCTGTCGAGGCGGGGCGCAAAAACAAACGGTTCGATTTCAATCTGGCGGAGCAGAGCTTTGCGCAGAAAGAAGGCTTTTTGCAGCTCTATGCCAAAATGTTTACAACGGATGCTTTAAGTTGTTGTTCGTATATTTAATATTAGTAATAAAAAATACTTTACTAAGATTTCTCTAGAAAAATCTTAGGTAATAGCCTGGAGTTGAGAAGTTTTAAATTTATTTTTTTCATACTCTTAAAATATTTTTTTTTCAGATTGGTGTTTATGTTGTTTATGTTCGTGTTAGTTTGCAAAGCCAATCTTAGAGTTTTTAGTTAATCCGGTCACAGTTGTGGGAGGGACGCGTCGATGGTTACTTTATGTAAATAATTTTTACATAATTTTACATGCCTGTAATGTATTTTTTTCAGATTGGTGTAATATTTGACGGCCTGTATGCTTTCTGTGGTATTGTCAGGAGCGCTTTCACTAAACATAGTGTTTATGTTGTTCCTGTTCGTGTTAGTTTGCAAAGCCGTACTAGATGGCGCTGGTAGTACGTTAAAACGCGCTCGTGTTCGCTTCTTGGAGGATTCCTATAACCCAGAACGAGCATTTTTAGTTAACCTTGGTGCTGATGGTCCTTTGAGGTGAATAATACTCGTGTTTCTAATTTTTGAAAACTGCTTTCGTTTGCATTTAGCAAATGCAAATGGAAAGCGGTTAAAAAGAATATAAAGTTATTGCTTTGATGTAATGTAATTATGTATTCTGTACTCTGTAGTTAAAGTAACTATTATAACATGCTTTTATCTTTCCGTTCATAATAATTATTATTATTCAATAACCGACTGAAGTTATATGTATTTTTTCAGATTTTTAAATTAATATTTAGTACTCGAAAAAATAAAAATATCTGAGTCGAGAGAGAGAAACTCAACTCACAAAAAAATACATTACAGGCATGTCGCCGCTAACCTTCCTAGAGGCGACATGCCTGTAATGTATTTTTTTCAGATTGGTGTAATATTTGACGGCCTGTATGCTTTCTGTGGTATTGTAAGGAGCGCCTCCACTAAACATAGTAAGTTTATGTTGTTTATGTTCGTCTTAGTTTGCAAAGCCGTACTAGATGGCGCTGGTAGTACGTTAAAACGCGCTAGTGTTCGCTTCTTGGAGGATTCCTATAACCCAGAACGAGCATTTTTAGTTAACCTTGGTGCTGATGGTCCTTTGAGGTGAATAATACTCGTGTTTCTAATTTTTGAAAACTGCTTTCGTTTGCATTTAGCAAATGCAAATGGAAAGCTGTTAAAAAGAATATAAAGTTATTGCTTTGATGTAATGTAATTATGTATTCTGTATTCTGTTGTTAAAGTAACTATTATAACATGCTTTTATCTTTCCGTTCATAATAAGTATTATTATTCAATAACCGACTGAAGTTATATGTATTTTTTCAGATTTTTAAATTAATATTTAGTACTCGAAAAAATAAAAATATCTAAGTCGAGAGAGAGAAACTCAACTCACAAAAAAATACATTACAGGCATGTCGCCGCTAACCTTCCTAGCGGCGACATGCCTGTAATGTATTTTTTTCAGATTGGTGTAATATTTGACGGCCTGTATGCTTTCTGTGGTATTGTAAGGAGCGCCTCCACTAAACATAGTAAGTTTATGTTGTTTATGTTCGTCTTAGTTTCCAAAGCCGTACTAGATGGCGCTGGTAGTACGTTAAAACGCGCTCGTGTTCGCTTCTTGGAGGATTCCTATAGCCCAGAGGGAGCAGTTTTATTTAATCCGCTCACAGTTGCGGACGATGGATACTTGAAGTTACTAATATTCGTGCTTCTAATTTTTGAAAACTGCTTTCGTTTGCGTATAGCAAATGCAAATGGAAAGCGGTTAAAAAGAATAAACAGTTATTCCCTTTGGTTTGCAAATTGCGTTGAAAAGGCATGGAAAAGAAGGATATCACTCACTTGTTTGAACTTTTACGTGGTTGCGTGCTACTAGGAGTTGACTCCTGAATTCCAAAATGTATCCCGTGTGTGGCGTGCGTGGCGTGCGTTCACCAAACTTCACTGCACTCATACAATCCAGAAGAAACACGGGAACAGCGCGAAAAGCGTTTACAATAAGAAGCGTGTGCGACGAATGTCCTCTTCAAAATTCACATATTGACGCGTGGAGTCTACTTAGTGTCCATTTTGCAAGCGCGATTGAAGTGAAAAGGAAGATTAAGGTATAGATGCGAATGGGACCGATGTAATAATAGATAGGTGCGTTAAAAAAGGAAAAGAGACACATTTGGCTCAAACACCTTTGATATAATGTAATTATGTATTCTGTAGTTAAAGTAACTATTAAACCTTGCTTTTATCTTTCCGTTCATATTAATAATTATTATTTATTAACCGATTGAATTTAAATGTATTTTTTTTCAGATTTTTAAATTAATATTTAGTAGGTACTCGAAAAAATAAAAATATCTGAGTCGAGAGAAAAAAGTTTCAGTGGCCGGCGGAACCCATTTACAGCGCAATATTTAGTTAAATAAATATTTGTCCAGCGTCTGAAGGTTGGTTTTTGTTAGGAAATTTCCAAATCTGAAATTGAAAATATCTTAAATGAGTTGTAAGTGAAAAGCCGAACCCCTTTTTTATTTTTAGTTAATCACACTAATATTATAAAGGCGAAAGTTTGTGTGTAAGTGTGAAAGTGTCTAAGTATGTTTGTTCCTCTTTTACGCTGCGGCTACTGAAGCGATTTGGCTGAAATTTGGAATGGAAATAGATTTTACTCTGGATTAACACATAGAAAAACTGAATTCCACGCGGACGAAGTCGCGGGCGTCCGCTAGTTGTTTATAACTTTTGCAAATTTTGCGAGCGGGCCTACATTTTTTTCAAAAACTATCTACATTCAATTCCGAATCGAATGACCTCAACCTACCTCAACCTTAGAGACGGAGAACTTTTTTTGTACTAAAGAGCACATGTGGATCAGACTAAAATGGGCGACAATATTACTGTCACTGTCATTGTTATGAGTGTACACTCGCGTTCACGCGCCGTGAATGAAGGGAAGTCCCTTTTTTGCGGGACAAAACCAACATCGATACAGGAAACGTGCCATGCAGGAATTTGGATACATCTACATTTTGCATGACGCGGCGAATGTAGAGCGTACGAGTTAGCTACAGGGTGCTACGGGTATACGCAAATGCTACGCCGATTCGGTCACACACCGCGTTATACGTCTACGCTGTGTTCGTTCGTAACGTTCGAACATCAACCAGAAGCGTTATTCTGTAATGATGTTTTATAACTGGCTATAGCTCGTGCGCTGTGGCGTAGTGCGGGTTATAATTACCTGTATAACGGTGAAATTGTCACCCGCATTATGTTACAAGCGCATCACTTCTATCTCTATCTGACATGATAGCAGAGTGAGAAAGGTAAAGGTAAATTGTTGAAACACACGAGTTGTATCGTCGAAACAGAATACTGCTTCTGCAATATTATTCTGTTACGATTTTTTTATAACTAGAAAACAATGTGAGTTAGTACAAGTACAAGAGTACAATAACAATGGAGCAATTAAACTCACAATGTCGAGATATAGAACAATCGTTAGAGAATCTTGTAAGTTGTACCATTATGTACTAGCTGACGCCGCGCGGTTTCACCCGCGTGGTTCTCGTTCCCGTAGGAGTACGGAGATAATATATCTTGTATTTGTCTTACTCGATAAATGGGCTATCTAACACTGAAAGAATTTTTCAAATCAGACCAGTAGTTCCTGAAATTAGCGCGTTCAATCAAACAAACAAACAAACAATCCCTTCAGTTATATATATTGTAGTATAGAGTATAGATTTAGTCTGTGACTCTACGCTGATGTGATAGGGCCCTTACACTTACATACTTATCGTCAAAACTTCGTTACAAATTCCAAATTTTCTGGATTGTCATCATACGAGCTCTCACAGCAAACTTTAACTTTTCAGATTTAACGACATTATTATAGTTTTTGAAAGCAATTTAAATTTCATTGCGTATACTTAAACTTTAAAAGTTAAATTTGGAATGTTAATATGGATAAAGTGCTTAGCTATTATAATAAAATAAAATTAAAAAGTTCAAGGGAGACTAATACGGGCACTTAAATCTTAGCGAGTTAAATTAGTACATATTAACGAAACATAAAAATGTAATGCAATATTTTGAAAATCATAAAAGTCCTGGGCTAAAATAAAACTAAAATAGTTTGGTTTTATCAGAATTAGAGATTACGTAATGAACTTTTTAATTATTTTTATTTTTATTACTTGAGTGTAATTTCACTTTACATTTAATGAAGGTGCAATTAAAGATAGCAGGAAGATGTAAGCATACTCTTTGCATTTAATGAGTTTTAATTTTTCATTTATTTTAAATAAAAGTAAATAATAATAGTTCATTTAATGCAAAGAATAGAAACAAAAAGCGCCCTGAATTCGTAGCTCTATGCATCAAAACAAAGAGTCCCAAAACTTACGAAAAGCAATCAGAATAAAACGGAATAAAGCTTTTAACCCTAACAGTTTCCTTTTATACAATAAATGCTGAGGTGTTTATTCTACTGGGAGAGTCGGGGTGGGGAGGGGTGAACGGCCTTGAACCTTTTTCGAATTCGTAAACACGCGAGCAAAGTTCGAGTTTAGGGAACGTTGTTGATCCAGTTTGTTTTACTAAATTATGAATATTTTCCGCTTCTGCGCTCCCTTCAACTATGCACGGAATAATAACTTCTAAAATTTTGCCGTACCCTCAGTTATAATGACGTTTCTTTTTCATTGCTTGCTTTAACTATTAATATGTTATTAGTGTTTACTAATAGCTTTATTAAGGTGTATTTACTAAGGTGGTGGAGCTTAGATAGAAAAATTAACATGGTGTCATTGGATATGTCTTGAATTTACAAAGAACACTTAAGCGACGGTTTTAACTCTATATTTGCCTGGTATTAAAATGACCTGCTAGGCTGCTATTAAGTAACGATATTTTTATAGCTCGCAACTGCGAGTTTCGAATTCACTTGCTTTTTATACAAAACATCGTTAGAGGAGAGTGCTGGTAGGAGAAAGAACCGACTAACTTTTATCTTTCATAATATGAGAAAACCTGGCCATGACATGCCACATATATAAAAACCAAACAACGTAATACCGAGCGTTATTGTGTTACGTTTGGTTACATAGCGCCATCTAGCAGTTTATAAGGAGATCAGTTTTTGTATGTTGGAAATACGATAAGACATGTATGTGGACTATATAAATAATATTTGTTTAAATGATTTGTTAAAGCAGTTCGCACAGAAACGGGTAAATTATAAATATTTGATAAAGTTTCAAGTATATACGGAATTAATAGTATTGAATTGTATGTTAAAACTCCTGATAGATATTCTATTTAGTAACAAAATACAATTTACCTTGTACGTAGATAAGGACTAGTTTTAGATATATTTACAAAATTCTCGACTGTGATACTAAATGAAAATTAGTACTAGATGGCGTTTGTTAATATATGAATTGCGCTATTTGCGCTAAGATTGGTACATTTGAAAACAACGAACTAAACGAAGACCAGGTGAGTTTTTTTTAACGAATAACTTATTTTCTCACATCGCGTAAAGGTGATACATAAATAAACAAACACCAAAATAATTCGCCATTCCAGTGACTTTAAATGACCTGTGCATACTAAATCTTTCGCTTCGCTTCGGCTTTTGATTTGTAGACGTAATTTTCGTTTCACGGAACATTTCAAGTATTAATGGTTTGCAAACGCTTTATTTTTTAGCGATCGCAGCTTTTTTGGGGTGTACTAATTCAATAAATAAGTAAATTTTGACGGCCGCGTGGCGCAGTGGGTAGTGACCCTGCTTTCTGCATCCACGGCCGTGGGTTCGATTCCCACAACTGGAAAATATTCATGTGATGAACATGGGTTTTTTCCAGTGTCTGTGTGTATTTATACATTATATAAGTATTTATATGTAGTATATAAATGTACATGAATTTTATAATATCAACTATCTTAGTACCCATAACACAAACTGCTCTGTATGCTTACTTTGGGGCTAGATAGTGATGTGTATTGTTTATTTATTTAAGTATATTTATTTATTATAATTACGTAAATTTTGTTAAGTGATACATATTACATACATTTAAAAGAGCATTTCTTGTTTAAATAAGATGTGTAAATAAACGAATATATGTTTTTTTTAAATGCAATATCAATGGATGTCTTCGTTAAGTATAAAAATATCAAGGATTAGGACTGTATTTTTGCATGTTCTTTGTGGTAGTTTGAAATTTATATATGTATTTTTGTTTTCTTGCAAACCAATGACGCGATTTTGATATAGTTTTATATTTAAGTAAATTTTTACTTATCTTTTTTCGCAAATATGCGTCCTCTTTCATAAAACATATTGGATATTAGAATAGTTAAAAAAATAACTGTAATTATAAACTATTAAATTTAAGATGGTGTGAGACGCTTTAAAGAAAAGTTAATTATCAACAAAGAGCTGACAGGTATATAATATTTCCCTCTAATATTTCCAGGTCGTTAGGAGATCGTTAGAAGCGATAAGGCCGCCTCCACATTTTTGTATTCTACTTCTTATTTGTTTCTTTGTTTTGTGATGTTCAAATAAAGGGTATAAATAAATTTCTTTATATTTCTAAACCTTGATTTTCCGAAAGCCACTACGGTTCTAACTCCATGGTGTCCTACCATGCCTATAGCAGAAGCAAGATGCCAAACATTCAGCTTTTAAAATTTATGGATTAAAGATTTGTCGCTACACCCTTGACAAAGTGGTGGTGATTGTCATTTAGGGGTGGTGGATTTTTTGCCATTCCTCCTATATGGATTAAAATATACCTACCTATCATCATTAGCAACCCATATTTGGTTCACTGTTGAGCACGAGCCTCCCCTCAGAATGGGAGGGAGGAAATAGTCCACCAAGCTCGCCCAATGTGGATTGGCAGACTTCACACACCTAAAGAATTGAGAAAACTCTCAGGTGCAGGTTTCCTCGCGATGTTTTCCTTCACCGTTTGAAACACGTGATATTTAATTTCTTCGAATACACATAACTAAAAAGTTGGAGATGCATGCCCCGGACCGGATCGAACCTACGCCCTTCAAATCGAAGGCAGAGGTCATATTCACTGCGCTATCACGGTAATTTGATAAAAATATACAAGTGAACGTAAACTCACCGACTACTACCATCTCTGCTGCCTTGATGTCTGTGTGGAACAGAGGGGCATCAGCAGATACCTCGCACTGGTACTCGCCCGTCAGTGTTCGGTCTACCTCCGTCAGTACCACCCGGTTCTGGTCGGATGCTGCTACCTAAATGATATAGAACAATAGTTATTTTAAATATACTAGTATTGTAAAATTAAACATTAATTATTGAGCCTTAAATATTAATTAATTAAAATTCGTCATACCCACTCCTCCTTCAGTATTTCAGATGATTGAAGAGAACGGCAATATTGGTCATAAGTATATATAAAGATTTCGCATTTTTTTTTTATTCTTTACAAGTTAGCCCTTGACTACAATCTCACCTGATGGTAAGTGATGATGCAGTCTAAGATGGAAGCGGGCTAACTTGTTAGGAGGAGGATGAAAATCCACACCCCTTTCGGTTTCTACACGGCATCGTACCGAAACGCTAAATCGCTTGGCGGTACGTCTTTACCGGTAGGGTGGTAACTAGCCATGGCCGAAGCCTCCAACCAGCCAGACCTGGACAAATTAAGAAAATCTCAATCTGCCCAGCCGGGGATCGAACCCAGGACCTCCGTTTATAAAATGGCACAAAATGCGAGTTGAATACGCGTGAAGAAGGTTCCAAACGATTGATTTGAAGACGATTTTGAGTTTGGGGGTTCCAAAAAATTACTATTGGACGTGCAAAATCGGTTCGTCGGAAGTTCCGATGCCACACACACAACCACCACCATTCACCATTTTGTGTTAGGGGTCAACAAATATGTAGGCACAAGCTTTTTAACCCCCAAGTGGTTACTGGTTAGCATATATGGTTTCGGATGACCTTGGTCCTACTCGTATAAAAGATACTGATTTCTTTCGTCTAACAAACTTTCATTTTAATTCTCAGCCCGGAGTGAGGAAGTTAGTGGTGTGAGCTTCGAAGAGTACGTTAAATCGTCGATCCAAATCATTATCATTAACATCTGATAGTGGTAAAGAACTTATCATCCTAAGCCTGCCAACCCGTATTGGAGCAATGTGGTGAGTCTAAGCCCCATATCCCTATAAGGAGGGAGGCCTGACCAGTGGGCAGTTAAATAGACTGATAATGACAAAGTGGTGAGTCTAAGCTTTATATCCCTATAAGGAGGGAGGCCTGATTCCGTGGGACCGTTAAATAGGCTGATAATGATAATGAGAATACAATACTCACGTCAACTTTAATTTCAGCTACAGGAAACACTTTGGTAGCCGGCGACTCCTTCGGCACATACCGGTAGAACTCAATCATGTTTCTGTACCAGCGTATTGAATACAACTGTGCGCCTTCCAACTCGTATGTACACATAAGTTCGGCGTCTCGGCCTGTTAGCACCGCTTTTGGGACGTGGATTTGAAGGGACTTGAGCGTGTTCACCGTGCCTGAGAACAAGTAATCAAACTATTAACTAGGACTCGGCCCTCAGAGGATTGCGTCTTTGTTTACTACACTGTACCTATACTTAGTAATAATCGGGGGAATGAAATAAAGACAACGTGACGGTGGCGGATTTATATTTGGCTGACGTGACGCCACGTGTCGTGTCATGACGTGATGGCAAGTGTTTACATTGAAGCCGGATTTATAATTTTCTGACGTGTCGTGGCCTGACTCTTCAGAACAGAATCGCTATCATACATTTTTTAAGACAACGTTTACACTTATGTGTTGTGACATGTCGACAAATATAATTCCGCCTTATGGCTCGTAACGTTTAGGTACCTGTATACAGGTAGATAACAGAAAACCTTATGTCATCGGATTAGACCAATAAGACTAATGCTATTAGTCCGATTTGATATCAGTCGATTTGCCTTTGTAAACCTTCTAGAATCTCTCCTAAGCGGTTTATAAAGGATTGGGTAGTTGGAAACTACGAGGGTTTTTGGGTGCAAAGAACCAGACAAGTGTGAGTTGAACTCGGTCACCGAAGGGTCCGTACAAATTTGAATAAAATCGATCTTCCGCTCAGCTTGTAGGTAAAAAAAAAATCTTTTTTCAAAAAAAATAAAACAAAAGAATTCCTTTAATTTGCCTGAACAGTTGGTCTTCTATCTCCCATCATAGTCTATACTTATTATGAAACTGGTCGAATTCTATACATTTATTCGCAATTTGAGATTTTACTATTATATTTATATTATTGTAGAGAGTTGCCTCAGGAGATGTTGACTCTACAACGTGCAATTGCATTTCCTGAGGATGCTCCGGTTTCGGCTCTACGTACGTAGAGAGTATTTTTTCGAACCTGGGTGACGTTGTCGCATGGTTTTTAAATATTATACATTCATGATAAACTTCCGGAAAGTAACACCTGCTTCTATATAGTATAAGAACCGTGAAGTTATTCACTCGCTTACATTACGTCAAATGACAAAGACAAAACTTGTGAATAACCTATCCGGCACATATCCGAAGACAGTCAAACCAACCCTTGATTTTAGTGTACCTACTGTGTGTATTCTTGAACACAACGTACCTAAATATTTAAGTACCATCGAAACATTTTCCATTCGGATTACCGAGAACGAATCCCCCTATCTGTAACCGTTAGCTTCGCTGCCAAACGACGTCAGTCTCAAACACTCCCACTATACAGATACGAGTAACTACGTCTCCTAAAATTATCAGTCTAAGTTCGTAGCATACGTAACGGAATAAGACTTTGAATTGAACGTGAACTAAACGTGCCTCGTTTAATAAGACCTAGCTGAGTATTTTAAACTTGGAACACTCTGTGAGATATTTCTATGTTTTGTCTGTACTTGAGCTTAATAAAATTTTCTTATGGACTAAGCAGTTCCTATAGATAAACATACCTCATTTTATGAAGGAAGAAATTCTTAAAAATTGATCTTTAACGGTCTTTTTCAAAGGGTTATCGAGAAGCTACGAGTTAGTGAATGGAGTGTGGGGACATGTTATCCCATATTATGGTCAGTAAAAATGTATTTAAAAAAATCGGTTGTCTGTAAAGTCGATTTACTGACGATAGTTGACCGTGACAACGTCATAAGAAAATACTGATGGAATGGTCGCATTTTTTCAAGAAAAAATGTTCGTTTTTCTATACTGTTTAATAATCTTCATAGCCAGAATATACTTCATTTCTTAGATCGAGGAACGACGCATGACGTCATCTTTTTTCGAGCGTGCAGTTAGGTTCATCGAATTAGAAGACGTTGTCACGTCAAAAACATACGTTTTATAAACGCTCAAAAGCCACCAAAGTCCAAATTCCATAATTAACTACTGTACTTTCCGATGGTTTAAGCTGATAAACATTTAGCATACATACAATGTCTGGCTATTGGAAGTTCTATTCGGCATATTTGTTTAAATTTGGAATATTTGACTGACAAAGCAAATGCCCCCTACCGTTGAATGTGACTCAAATCTACATACTCCAACTAACTCACTCATTTATAAATCATAAACGATTTTGTAAATGAAACATATTAATACTTTATGTACATCTATATTGATGGCCTCCGTGACGCAGTGGTGTGCGCGGTGGATTTACAAGACGGAGGTCCTGGGTTCGATCCCCGGCTGGGCCGATTCAGATTTTCTTAATAGGTCCAGGTCTGGCTGGTAGGAGGCTTTGGCCGTGGCTATTTTTACCACCCTACCGACAAAAACGTACCGCGAAGCGATTTAACGTTCCGGTTCGATGTAGTGTAGAAACCGAAAGGGGTGTAGATTTTCATCCTCCTCCTAACAAGTTAGCCCGCTTCCATCTTGGTTTGCATCATCACTTATCATCAGGTGAGATTGTAATCAAGGGCTAACTTGTAAAGAATAAAAATAAAAATCTAAAATATCAAATATTTGGTTCTTATTCGGCATAACATCAGAATGCGAGTAGGTATACACAAATTATGGAAATGTTTTGCTTTCGGAGCTCTAATTGGAAAACCTTTAACGATTGTTTTTATTGTACCGTCAAAAAAACAAGTCATACCGAATTCTTTCACAGAAGAATGGGCTTTATTGTAAAACAACAAATATCAAAATCCCATTACGACTTTTTGCATTTGTTAACTTCGCGAAGTGCCTACTTAAGACGTTCCAGATAATAATATAATATTTTATGTATTCTCAATGGTGTAAGAGGTACGTATTATAGGTAAAATTTATTACCTGTTATGAAGAAAAAAAATTACATTCACATTCTTCAAGTGTCCTCGTACGTACTTACTTATGTCTATTTACTTTCTTTAATGTCTTGAAAATCTTTTGCAATGCGCATTTACTTAATATCTTCTGCACAACACTGCGTACAAGTTTTAGGGTAAAAAAACATAAAATAATGTTAGCAACTGTGGTTAAAATTCAGTTTACTCTGATAAAAACTTAGGCTATGAGAGAAAAGATAATATTCCAAACATGGCATGATTTATTTTAATAATGGAAAAAAATATCGTTTATTACACGTGTGGGCCTTAAAATGAACATGAGAAAATACACTTTAAACCCCTGTTTCGCCCTCTTCTATTTATATTTTCGCATGTTTTATATATATTTAATAAATAGTCCACTATTCATTTTACAAAAATATAACTCAAAACAGGAACGATTTAAATAAAAAATAATAAGTCAAACCCTTTTTAGCCCTTTAGGGGTAAAATTAAGGACTTTTCATAGAAACTTTCAACCCCTATGTTATCCTCTTCTGATTTTATTTTCACTACAAAAACCTTCTTCGTATTATGATCCCAAATCGTGCCAAGTTTCATTGTAATTCATTAAGTAGTTTCAGCGTGATGCCCGGTCAACAAAAACACGGACAGACAGACAAAAAAAACAAAATATCTTCAATGTACAGAGTTTGACCTGTTACAATTTTAATTATATGTATAGGTGTTAAGTATTATTGTATTAGCTTCCAAATGACTTAAAACAAGCTCAAAAGTCGAACTAACAAAGTGTGATGAGTCATATCTTTGTACGCTAGCACCTTGAAAGGTTCAGTGAGTAAATATCTAGTTTATGGCAGCTCGTTAGAAGTTGGGTCGTAACGGTAAACGACAGGGCGTGCTGTTATCGCTTCTTTTTGCTCAAATCTCCGAGTTGATAGTTAAGTTATGATTGCCTGCTACTTTGTTGGTATTTTTATACTATGAACTCAGTTTGCTCGCATTTTTATTATGACTTTATTCATGTAATCAATTTTAAAAGTGTTGCACTAAATTGTGTAAGTTAATCGGGGTGTTAGGTGTTGGTGAATGTCAATCAAAAATGTCGTGGTATCCAGTTTTATTATATGTAAAGAAGAATGGCGAGATTGCATGTATTTTGGGACTAGCAGATAGAAGCAGCGTACATAGTGGAAACCTATTAATAGTTGTTTATCGTGATTAAACTAAGAAAAAAGCAAATGGTAAGCAGTCTTGAAAAGCAGGAAGAAAAAAAATATACCATAAAATTCGTAGGTAATCATACTTTAACGTGAAAAACACCGCCGCTGACATACAACTGCGTGATTGTGTCATAAATACAACAAGCCGTTTCGGTCGTAGGCAACAAGTAGAATATTTTTTAATAAAATACACGTTTTTTTCTTTTCATTCCCGTTCTTTAAAATCTAAATATTTTTTTACAAGCATCTTAAAAAATAATAGTTTTATCTAATACAAATGAATCGGTATACGATACTTCAGAGTGTGACTCCCACTTTCGCCAACCTCCTTTTTTAATGATAGTTCGAGCTGTGTAGTGATTCGAAGATGATTGGCAGATATGCTATTGGCCAACAGCTTTATTCCGGGAATTCACATTCACATGCACACATTCAGATCCTTGTCAATTAATCTTCTATCCATCGAGAATTTGTTTCTGTATGTGAGTCACACTATGTTGTTTTCTTTGCCCCGGACAACGGCGTATTGGAAATTTTATCATAATCAGTGTAACAAAGTAACAAACAGTAATAGATGCGTCGCGATTTCACCCTCATTGTTCTTAATTCCATGTGAATACGGAAAAATATAGCTTTCTATTAGTGCGGGAATTTTATTATTTGACCATTAAACATATGAAATTATTATACTTATAGAGAAAGCCGTGAAGTTTATTATGTATAGATAGATAACGACTATATTTATAGAACAAAAGGCCGTCTTTTAGAAAATCTTATACGCTGCAGTTGAAAAGACCTCACGTGAAACAAAAAGCAATATCCATCGTGCCCAATGATGCGTCCAGCATTCTAAGCGGGGCTTATCTATTTTTCAGGAAAAGAATAAATCTGCAGAGAAAATATTATTTTTGCAGCCACCAGACTAGATCCGGATTTCTTTAGGATTTTTCTCGCCTCATAAACTAATACTAAATATTATAAAAGTTAGTTTATCGCTCAATCACCGTTGATCACGGCCTTGGATAGATCTATACTATACTATAAATACATCAATGTAACATTAGTAATAATCATCTTATTTAGCGTACTTTTAACGATAATAGAGATAGGCCTCTTTTATACGTTTAGAAACGCCACGCAATTTTGATATGGGTTAGCGGGCACGAGTAGATAATACCTATATAATAATATACAATCAAAAAAAGTGAAATTCTTTTCATGATTTCACGTCAGACCTCATTATGATATAAAAAAGCGTTACGCTAAAACCCAGCGTTGGCGGGCGTAGCATATAGTATGAAGTTGAATGAAGGTCTCTTTCCAACGCCCAAAATTCAAAATGCAACACTACTCCATAAAAAACCGTCGTGTTTTAAAAACGCTGTCGTGTAAACATATTCTTAGAATACATTTGTTGTATTTGAACGCTTTTTTAACGTCCGTATAAAAAAATCTTGTGCGAAAGCGGGCTTACTCTCTGATCTTCAAGAAATATTACATAGATGAGTACGGAAAAAAACATACAACGTATCAATTAGAGAACCTGTACCCAGGGATAGAAAATACACTTTTACACGCAAGCCAAATCACCGACAATAGTTCCACATATTCTATTAGAAAAAAATACGAAGTCTACTAGAATAAAAGGAATTCTAAATGCAAAATTGAAAATATACATGAAAAATTCATAAGTTTAAATTAGTTGCATCACTTAAGTAAAATTTATTCCACCTTACTTTTTGCAACGGCGACCCACGTTTTTATTCGCGTGAATCCACATAATTCTGCCGAGATAATTAATATGCCAACGAGTAACAGCCCCGTTATAAAGATAAAACGTGCGATATCTTATTTTATTACGGTACGAGTTAGAAAAAGGATTTAATTTCCGACCTTACTTAAGGTGAATTTTCTAGACCAGATTAAAAAATAATAATAGCCTGGCGATATTGGAAAATGTAAGTCAATTGTCTGCTACAAAATTGTTTCAGGCGTCTTTGTGAACATCGACTTATTTTGCACTGTCGTAGCACTTTTTATGAAAAATATTAGCCATAATAATTTAAACCATAAATAATTAGGGTTATAATGTTTGACTTTAGAGATTTTAAGGATAATAATCGACATGAAATTAGTCATTTTTAGCAACCCATTTTCGGCTCACTGTTGAGCACGAGTCTCCACTCAGAATGAGAGGGGGGCTAGGCCAGTAGTCCACCACTCCTACCCAATGCGAATCGGCAGACTTCACGCACGTAGAGAATCAAGTAAATTCTCAGGTATGCAGATTTCCTCACGATGTTTTTCCTCCACCGTTTGAGACAAGTGATGGTTTAATTTCTTAAAATGCACATAACTGAGAAGTTGAAGGTGCATGCCCCGGATCGGATTCGAACCAACACCCTACAAATCGAAGGTAGAAGTCATGTACACTGGTCTATCTCCTGTAGTGATAATAAAGTATGATAAATGTAGGTATGATAATCTTTACTAAAAAATAATGCTATGTGACAGTAATTATAAAAGTTAAAGACTGTATCATTCTATTTTTCTTAGAATATAACGTAATGAAGCACCAAGCTTTACGCTACGTTTTTACGCGGTAGAATGTCATAACATTGTGTTAGTAATTCAGCTCCCCGGCTTTCTGGTTGTTTAAAAGTTTATATCACGTAGATATGCATAATTTTTATGACAATTTACCAGATGCGATATATAAAACTACTTTTATACTTTGAATAATTCACTGAACAAGCTTGGACTGACAGATGGTTGTCCTTATGAAGGGAATTTTTTTTCATTTTAGGCCGGCCGCATACATTCGTTTTCCGTATTTGTTCTCTTAATCCATTTTATGCAGCCAGTATTCTTGCCACCATTCCACGTGGGCATGATTTGTATAGTTATTAGGATAAGTTAACTTAAGTTCCTTATTGTATTCTTTCTAAATAAAAAAAAATACGAGTAAATTAGGCTCGGTTGGTATTTGGTAATTATTTTAATGTTACAATCTTTACGTTTTGTTACGGGTGTTTAAAAATAGTTAAAAAAGGACACTTTAATGTATGCATCTATCTATAATTTTCACAGCACGTTTTATTCCACAGTATTGCGCCAAACAACGCGGCAAACAAAGAGATAAAAGCTTTTTAAATCTCCAAATTTATGGTTTGTTTGTGCAAACGAAATACTATTTGGGATATGGACGTTTATACTACACGATGCTGTCACGATCGAATCGTGAATAATTTGCGAGAAAATATTTATTGCGGTGGCAATATTTATTTTACCTTTATAAATAGGTACATACTAACTGACCCCCGTGGTTTCACCCGTTCACATTGGGAATACGGAGATAAAAAATAACCAAAGCAAACGGCAGTACCCACGCGGCATACTATTATACAAGTCATGTACGCAGTGACCAACACACGATTAATTATAGTCGTGGGCGCTACAGAAACGTGAGAATAATTGACCGTTTGTGGCTAGCATTAGACAATAGCCATGCTGTACGTCAAGCGGTTTTCCAGATATCGTGATGAATGACCTTTTGCATTTATATATTAAGATAATTACCAAGTCTTGATAGTGTTCATATTTAAACGTCGTCGTGTCGTTGAAATATAAGGATCTCAACAGCAAAGCTTGCGGCCCAATATTATTTTAATACGGCACGAATGGAGCGTGCTTTATGCAAACTCACGCGTTTGATTACTACCGGCTCGAGGAAAGTTATACATAAAACTGAGTAGTGGGCGTGGTTTTATATGAGGGTGCCGCACACATTCGCGTCAGGCTTCATACAAAATTAGTACTTAGAATGCCTGAACCTTATTCTGAGCGTATATTAGCTATTAATTATATTTAATTTAATACCTAATATACGTAGTATCTTGCGAGTAATCATTATCATTAATATTAATATGAACGTATATACTACGATTACGAGACGTGATAGCCGAGTGAATATGACCTCTGCCTTTGATTCGGAGGGCGTTGTTTTGAATCCGGATGAATGAATTATCACGAGGATTACATTCGCTGTTACGTATTTGAAGTCACTGGGACATAATATAGTGAAAAGAAGTAGATATACTTTAAACTTTCTATTATAATTAAAAATAAAATAAACAGCGTTTCAAAAATTTGCGTTACTTATTTCACTAATTGGGGTTTTTAAAAAAAACCCCAATTAGTCTGCCAATCCACATCCACATTTAAGGCCAGCGTGGTGGATTAGGGGCTAACCCGTATCATTCTGAGAGGAGACACGTGCTCTGTAGTGAGCCAAATATGGGATTTTAATGATAATGAATGAATACCTATTCAAGAATAGATACTTAATAAAGCGTAGCCGAATTGGTAAACTCCAGAGAAATTCTTCATTTCAGGGGGATATTGGTTCTAGGATGCACCGAAGTCTGGAAGAAGGAAGGAAAACGGCCTATTACTATGGTTAGCTAAGTTCATAAATTGGTCCGATTCAGCATGAAATCACATACACAAAGTTGAAGCAGTATCGTCATGAATAAATATTTTGTTTCAGAGCCCAAGGATCGTTATGCTACCCACTCATCTTCCAATAAGTCTAACAGCAGGACATCCGAAAAACTGATCGTGTGTTGACCTGACCTTACCTGAATGAAAAACTGACCAACACGTGGTCGGATGATGAGTGGCTAGTAAAAAATTAAGAAGACAATATACATTATATAGGTACCTAATAGTTTTTCTAACTTGTACCTACATCACGATACTTGTATTTTTATACAACTTTGTTGATGTTTATTTGTAGTGGATATACGAAATATACTTTTTCCAGTTCGCGGATAGGTGCTATCGAGTGTTTACGGATCAGCGGTCGAGACTGTAAAGTTGTAACGATTTATTTCACTCCCTATAACGAATTGGTTTTACACGAATGGTTTGAGTGATTATTGCTTGTGTGAATGATAATTTTTGATATTTATTATATTCATAATCTAGTGGTAACAGCGTCGTACCTACATACTGTTTGCATTACATAGCAGTAAGAAAAAATTAAGTACTAAATATTTAGTACCAGTCATGAAAACCTATAGGGTTGCCAGTGCTTTTAAAAAGGACGGGAAGGGTAGTTCCTCTAAATCGTGGTCGCGTTACTTAACTACATAAACCCAAAGCTATTTTTGCAATATTATGATCACACTATGATTAGTTTATAAACGTATAATTAGAGGTAGAGAGGATGAATTTCAGGAGACTTACGAAGTTGATTTATAAGGCGAAGATGATGGAAATGTTAAAAAAGTAAAGCAATTTTTTCCTGAACCATAACCAGGACATTTCAGGAAACTAACGACAGTTATTTACAAGGCGAAGATGATGGAAATGTTAAAAGAGTAAAGCCAAAGCAATTTTTTTTTTCTGAACCATAAGTGGGATATTGTCAATAAATACCAAGTCAAGAAAAACCTGAACTGATGAATTAGTAGATACTAGCGGACGCTCGCGACTTCGTCCGCATGGAATTTAGTTCTTCAGAAATCCCCCGGGAGCCATGGATTTTGCCGGTATAAAAAGTAGCCTATGTTATATTAACACATAGGCTATGGATTTTTGCATGGATTAACATCCATGCTATAATATATCTCACTACCAAATTTCAGCTAATTCGGTTCAGTAGTCGAGACGTGAAAGAGTAACAAACATTCATATCATCAAAATCATCAGTTTTCGCAAATAGCGCTTAGATTTTTTCAGGATAAAAAGTAAGTAAGTAAGTGTTAAGCCAGAATAAAATCTATTTCCATTCCGAATTTCAGCCAAATCGCTTCAGTAGTAGCGGCTTTAAAGAGTAACAAACATCCATACAAACTTTCGCGTTTATAATACTAGTAGGAAGTAGGATGAAACGATGGATGATAATGAAAGAAGCAACTGAGATATCCAAAGATCGTCGCAAGTGGAAAGACTTAGTCTCTGGTCCTACCGGATATATACCGCACATCATCGGTGTATGTGTGTTTAAGAAAATGATTACTTTTTCGGGCTTTACGACTATTGTTTCAAGCATGATATTTTTATCAGTACGTAATTCTCTGGCGGATATTGGAAATGTCATTTCGTTTTCCAGTCCGCGGGTACTATCGAGTGTTTATGGTTCAGCGGGCGGGCTGTAAACTTGTGCCGATTTATTTCAGTCCACGTATTAACGAATTGGTTATACACGAGCGGCTTTGAGTGATTATTGCTTTATTTTGTTACTTGCACAATTGATCGAGTCATCTTTGTCAAAATAAGATAAGCATTCCCATAGAGTATTGTATATATTGATAACATATACAAATAGCAAAGTAGGTACCCATAGGAAATGAAAGATTTTAGTGACCTTAGTCCTCAAATTTTAATAGACACGGATAAATTATGTAGGTTTCTAAACAACTTTTAGAATTTTAAAATACAATTTTAAAGAAATATTCTGCTGTGTATCTTAAATTTCGAGGGTAACTTAAACTTACTACGATGACTGGATCACAATATGTACTTTTCAATGTCAGATTATTGCAAGTAAAATCTATGTGAAAACTTCAATTGCCTAAGTGGACTAGTGGTAAGCTATGCGTTGTTTATACGTCCCCTTGGAGTCCGAGTCAAAGCTACGCGTTGTCTACCCGTCCCGTTTGAGTCCAAATCGAAGCTACGCGTTGTCTACGCCTCCCGTTTGAGTCCAAGTCAAAGCTACGCGTTGTCTACGCGTCCCGTTTGAGTCCGAATTAAAGCTACGCGTTGTCTACGCGTCCCGTTTGAGTACGAGTCAAAGCTACGCGTTATCTACGCGTCCCGTTTGAGTCCTAGTCAAAGCTACGCGTTGTTTATGCGTCCCCTTGGAGTCTGAGTCAAAGCTACGTGTTGTCTACGCGTCCCGTTTGAGTCCGAGTCAAAGCTAAGCGTTGTCTACGCGTCCCGTTTGAGACCGACTCAAAGCTATGCGTTGTCTACGCGTCCCGTTTGAGTCTGAGTCAAATCAACAAAAAATCAATTATTTCTAACTACATGAAGATGTAAATCGTGCACCTAATTTCTAAGCATCGTTTCAGTGTATCCTTCCATTATACTATGAGCTAATGCACCTGTATTTGCGTATACTTTAATTCGCTTTACGTTGGAGAATTATGATAATGTTTTAAAACCAGACTAATATGACAAGAAGCGTAAGCTAACTTATCCTAGAAGCTACCTATAGAAATTATGCTTACGTGGAATGGTGGCAATAATACTGGGTGCATTTTCGGGGTGGACAGCTATACTGTGGTGAAATAATTCGGAAAAAAAAATAGCACTGCGTATAACATTAGTATGTTATGTTTAATAAAAAAATATATATTAATAACAAAAATAAATAGAACTATCCATCTTTTATTGCAATTGCACAAGCAATTAACACTTTTAGAATTACTATGACGTTTAAATAATTCCGATAAAAATATTTTATACTTCAAAGCTATTCTATTTTTGCACATAAAAATAACAATTTGGGTGCAAAATAAATCTAAAGCGAGCCTTTGGCAATAAAATCAGTATCGTGTATCGGTAAATAAAACTAAAATCGCAAATATCTGGAACGTGTTCAACGGAATGATTCCGATCCTACTATCGTATGCCAAAACACTACAGTTTTTCAAACTGACACCGATAAGGGGAAGTTTTACCCATCACGGGTGAAATATTACGGAAACAATGCTATCTACTCACGAGTTTGAACCGTCTTTGGGGGTGAAATTTTATTATTTTTCATCGTTTATGCTTTTAGTTATTTATCGGCTTGGCTTTCACTTAACGTGATGGTATAGTATAGTATAACTCTTTCATAATTCATCTTAGTTATGCTTAAAATTTTTCAATTCAATTAAAAAAAAATATTGTCAATATAAAGATTTCATATTGAATAAAACGTAGATTATTTTTTAAGGAGAACAGCGAGTTATCCACATGCTCAGAGTGCCTAGTGGCAGTTTGATACTGTTACTATTACGTTGACGTAGACGCGAATTTCTAAGGAACACCGCCATCTAGTGGCACTACTGCACATCTGTTTCTATTCCATATAAATTCGCGTTTACGTCAATGAGATAGTAACAGTATGAAAATATTAAAAACTCGCACTAGGCACACAGATATCTCTGCGTATTCGAAAAAAATATATACGATCGAATTGAGAAACCTCCTCCTATTTTTGAAGTCGGTTAAAAAAGTCGGTTATTATTATTATTATAACTCAACGAGTCGCAAAGCTGAAGCAGCAGTGGCACATAATATTTCGAACAGACGAAAGACGTTAAGGAAGAAGCTGAAATAGCAACCACGCACCGACAAACGTAGAAAAAGACTTAGGTCGACCCCCACTAATGAATTGAAGACATTATGAAGTGACGTTACAGAACGAGAAAAAGAGGAGAGTAAGTAGATAATGGTGAAATAATGTGAGTAATTTTCTTTAATTATTTACAAATTATAAGATTAATTCACAAATCGCATATTTTTTGTACAATATAACAGATATAATTAAACTAAGACTCTTTCAAGATTTTATGCAAAACAAGATTTAGCAGGTATTTGTTTAGAAGATCTTGTCAGTCTCCGAGATGATTTACGAGCCTCTCTTAGTAGTCACTCGGTGAGATCACGTTTTATGGCTCAGAGATTTTGTTGATTAAATTTTAATATAATTTACTTGCAAAAATTCTGTTTCGCGGTGAGTGAATATTGCAATATTGTCTCATTTTTACTAAAAACTACATGAAAAAGAAACCAACCGAAAATCGATTTTTTGTAAACAATTAACAAAACAACACTTCACTGAGTATAATAATATAAGTAATTATAAGTGCCATCCTGTGTCCATCACAGAACTGATTTTTTTTGAAGAAAGAAATGTATTTTAAAGCATTTCTAAGCTCGATCCAAGACTTCGAAGTCGCATAAGCTATCCAATGGTCCAACGAGACAGTAGTAATAATATAAAATAAAATAAATAATGTATTTTATAGTCAACATTTCAATTTACCTCAGTCGCAGTGCGGTGTAGCCAGTAGTTCAAACCTAACAAGCTGTTAGTTTTATTTAAAACTCGTGTCACTAAACGAATTTCAGTGCAGACGTGAAATTGGTTTTCCACTTTGGACGTATACCATCCATTTTATTTCGATAGAGCGCCCGAGTCAGCGCGCAAGATGAGATGACTGTTGAGATAAATTACCCTGTGGTGATGCTTCACGCTTGCTCTTCTACTCGTATTTAGTTTGTGAAAAAGTATTAATATAAATTATCAAAAAAGACCTGCTAGGCTATTCTGTAACGATTTTTTATAACTCGCAAGTCGAGCGTCAATCCGCATTGGGCCAGCGTGGTGGACTATTGGCCTAATCCCTTGCATTCTGAGAGGAGACTCGAGCTCAGCAGTGAGCCGACTATGGGTTGATGATGATGAAGTGCGAGCGTCGTATTCGAAATTCTTGGACTTGCGTTGAAAACATCATAAAGAATAACCGTGCTGTTTGTCAATTATGTATCCTGGTGTACGATTCAAATTCAATTCAATTCAATTTATTTATTTGCAATTGTATAGTTAGTTGAAGTAGGTTATACAATTCACCATATACTGGCATGCAAATTTCTTAAAACATTAGCTACCACATTTCTTTTTACAGGGTTCCGTAATTAGGTATAGAGTATTTTAATTTTTGCAATAATGGAACGTTGTATTAGGGAAGCCAGGAATGCTAAATTTGCATTTACTAAAGCATCATCGGGGATTGTTTAGATTAGGTGGATTAGATGATAGGAAGAATAAATGGTTCATCATCATCATTATCAACCAATATTCGACTCACTGCTGAGCTCGAATCTCCTCTCAGAATGAGAGAGGTTAGGCCAATAGTACACCACGCTGGCCCATTGCGGATTGGCTTTTGCTTTCAGCGGTAAGCAAATAAATTACAGAATTAAAGATTACCTTCCGAAATCGTCAGAAAATATAAGTAATCATTCAGGGGATTATTTCCTTCAAAATACCCTCTTCGGCTCCTCTACTATTGTATTTTTATCGTATATTATTCTAAAAATTTTACTATTCAAATACCAAATTTTACTATAACAGTATACACACAATAATATTCATAGCAGGTGATCAAATAGCGACTACTTTGTATAATGGACAACAACTGATCAATCATCATGACAGAAGTCGAGGAAGCTCGTAAATCATCTGTTGATCGAACAAGGTTTTCCTAAACAAGTAGCTGTTACGTAATAGGTTTGTTCTGTTTACCTATCGTTCCATGATAATCTACCTGTCGAAGACGGAAGTGTTTTGCATATGCCTACATATCAAATCATTATAGTTCCATGATTAATGGGCCGAACTCAAATTCAAGTGATCAAAGATTCGATCGTCTTAATTGCTAAGAAAGGGGAAAAAGTGGTAATATTAAAAAATAAGTCTAATAACTACTAACAAAACAAAAAAAAAGTATTATACTCCTGAATGCGTAACCTGATATTCGACAACTCAACCCTTCAAAAAACACCGTTAATAACTTCAAGGGTCTGTAGTGAAGGGTTGCCGATGAAGCTAAGTATATGAAACTTGCTAACTTCTAAAGCCACTGCGGATCAAGCTCCATTACTATATACCGTATTTACCATTTACCATAATAGGAGCATTTTAAGGAATTAAATATCACGTGTCTCAAACGGTAAAGGAAAAACATCGTGAGGAAACCAGATACCTGAGAATTTTCTTCATTCTCTACGTGTGAAGTCTGCTAATCTGCATTGATCCAGCTTGTTGGACTATTAGCCTAACCCCTCTCATTCTGAGAGAAGACTCGTGTTGAACGATGAATTTTGTTTATTGTTAATGATGATGGGCAAGGACTCGCTTTCGCAGCTTACAAACAAACTTTTGTAAGTAACCTTACACTGAATCGCCCTTAGTCGTAGTTGAGCAAAAAAAATCGCAATTTGTTCAAAGATATTATTAATAGGCCAATATAAATAGACTTTGACCAAAAACTCATATAAATAAATCAAGTTTTTTCCACCATAGATATTCGTAACATTATTTATGGTGATCCTACATAAGCAGTGTAACTAGAAGTAGTTTATCACGACCCCCTTGCTCATGATAAACTGCCGCGCGGGAGGTTCCGAAGCTGATTAAGGTGGTAAGAATTTTTGTGGACATCATTCATTGTTTTTATCTCATCGGGCCAAAAGTTCGCTGAGTGACTACGTATTTTATTACACTAAACGATGTGGTGTAGTTAGTCGAATGTTTATTTTAATGCGTACTTCTATATAATGACCCCATTATCTATGTGTGCTTTCTAGTAAGAAGTAATTTTTTTGTGTAATGTAATATTGATTTGTGTAAGATTGTAACATCATATTTTTAGTTTTCAAATGTTTTAATGATTTTCACCACCAACGTTAAATTGTTTCACAACAAAACTTAAATTCTTCATTATCATTTGACAGAGTAGTCGTAGTTGCTACGATGCAATCCATCAAAACTTTTGTAGCTGGTTGCGTAATTTAATTTTTTTTGGGTTTTCCGCCTTTACCATTTTACCATTCTATTGAGTAGGAAATTTGCCTCAGGATTTTTTCCCTATCATGATATTTAATATGACTAAGTATCACATACCTGGATATACAAAAAATAGATGACAGTATATTTATAAGGCCAAAACCAGATTTAAAAAATATACTTCTTCACAAAACTTTAAGATTACGCTTCTTAAATTCATACGTATATGTACTGGAAGGAAGGTTAACCCGACAGGTAGATCAAAATTATTATTAGGTACTATTTCCACCCTGGTACAGTGGCTAAAGACGTTAACGTTCTAAAGAAAATAAAATAGCGCCAGAAAAAAGATAAGCAAGATTATACTAAAGAGTCATCTCCGGATTACGTATATCTTTCCCCTGGGAACCCAATTTATCTATCTTCCACTCCGGTAACTCAAATTCACCAAAATGATGCGTCCCATTAACCTTAAGCGTTTAAACGACGAAAAAATTTGTAAAAATGAATATTATCACTATAACGAAAAGAAATTTGCCATAAAATAATTCGGCAGTTCGTTTTAATGAGTATCGCTTCAAAGGAAAAAATAAACTCGTCTTAATATTAAATATCTAAGCATTTTTTCTTAACTTTGGACAACAAGGGCCAGAACTACGTCATTTTATAAAAGCTGAAAGTTTGTTAACCCATACCTATTGTATGTACCTACCTAAAGTACGGTAGCCAAATATGGAGTTTTTGTCAATTATGGAGTATTTATTTATAGATGTAAAGAGAGTGGTTACAGTTAAAAATAGAATCCAAAATTCGTGCAACTGAAGCCAATAACAAAAGCAAGTTAGTTTGGCACATGTTTACGGAACTATGACGTAATTTTTCATCTCATTAATAACGTAAGTTTAAGAAAACATTTTCCATCAAGTTTCACACATAATGTTCTTAAAGTACGGTTAAAAATAGAATCCAAAATTCGCGCAACTGAAGCCAATAACAAAAGCTACTTAGTTTTGTCGAGTCACATGTTTACGGAACTATGACATAATCTTTCAACTCATTAATAACGTGAGTATGTAACTCGAGACATTCTCCGTCGAGTTCCACGCACAATGTGTAAAATATAAAATATCATCAGCGTCCTAAAATATGTGGATCGCGAAACTTTCAGCGCTTTGTGCTCCAAAACCTCGGAACTCCAAACAATAGTTAATCACTTAAGTTTCCGATACAGTCTTACCTATATAAAGTAAGTTCAGATACATTCCCGTGTTTAGACTGTATGGTATAACTTGAGAATCTCTTGATGCATGGTTAATTATATTAGTACATGAAATGTTCTATGGAAGTCTATTTAGTTTTGAATATGGAATCAGTTTTAATAGAGAATGTTCGAGTATGTTTGAAGCTACTTTCAATTAATTATATTCAGGTCAGGTAGCTATTTTAATTGAGAGTGGTTTATTAGAAATGAGCACTGAGTATTTTAGTAGAATGGCTGACATTTGTTAAATTTAAAGATTACCTTGAACTGTTATAAAACAATAGCTAAGTAATTTATTTTATAACAAAATATACACTTAGTAAAATGACTTTTTGATTGTGACTGACTATAATAATATTTTAAGTGTATTTTTTCTATTTGTATAAAACAAAAAATACCCCATAGGTAAGAAAAGGAATGTGCATAAGTCACTTTAAATCACAAGGTCCTGGGTATGAATCGTGGATCAGGCTGTCAAATATTGAACTTTTTCTCAAGGAAATTCTCTGCTAATAAGAAAATTACCGAAGTCTCTCTCACCTTGTGGCTTCGGAGACCACGTCAACCCGAATAGTTACCTCTTTTATGAGGTTTAACCATTCATTACAGCTGATAATGATATTAGCCACATTTACTAACTCATAGACAGTTCACTAGTCACAGGCTACTATTATAATTTGTAGCTTACAGGCGGTAGTACCAGTGGCGTAGCGTGCTTTGGAGGGGCCCTGTATCAAAATTAGTTGAGGCCCGGGATATCAAAATTAGTTAGGGCCCTGTATCAAAATAAGTTGGGGCCCAACTAGCAGCAAATCCCAATAATCTCTTTAGTTTTGATTTATCCCTAACTCTTTCACAAACAAAAACTTTCCACAAAGTAAAATTAGTACCTATATGTTTATTGTAACATACTACACAAGATGTAATAATTATTTTTGGATTCAATTGTGGGAACATTGAAATACACAATAAATTTTAAATTTTATAAAATTATGACTTTTGGTCTATATACTCGTATCTCAGGTCGGTATTACTATTTCGATCTGAAATTTCAAACAAAATAATTTTTTGTCATTTCTAAAGTAAACTTTAAACTAATTTTATATGTTATTTTTCGGAAAGCACCAAATTACTTAAGTGAGGTTGTGGATATACAAATATACAAATATTTGCTTTTACGCGTAAGGGGGTAGTCCGAGGCCCACGTATCTATACTAATAATTTAAAGCTGAAGAGTCAGTTTGTTTGTTTGTTTGATTGAACCCGATAATCTCTAGAACTACAGGTCCGATTTGAAAAATTCTTTCAGTGTCAGATAGCCCATTTATCGAGGAAGGCTATAGGTTATATATTATCCCCATATTCCCACGGGAACGGGAACCACGCGGGTGAAACAGCGCGACGTCAGCTAGTCTTTGATATACCTGAAACAGGGCGGTAGCTACGCCCCTGAGCAATACCTACCAGTACCAGTAGTAGTATATTAGATGGATTATCGTGAAAATTAAGTGTTCTAAAAGGGTCAAATTACATTTAAAACACAATAATAATTGCAGAGAATTGTCATAAAATGATTACGAAGCCGCGTAACAATGAACATGTCGCCAATGAGAGTTTCGCTCACGCCACAAGCGAAGCTTTTTATTATTCAAAAGCGTTGCCCGTGACGTTTTGATGAATGTTGTAAAGAAGTTCAAATTTTATTTCTCGCTAAAGCGAATGGAAGTTATAAAATTTACGACTTAACTGCGGGGCCGCGAATTATGTAATCCAGTTTCTTGTTTTCTTTTGTAGCGAGATTTTTCATGTAATGCCACTTGGGAAGTTCATTTTCATTTCGTTAACTTTTTAAGAGGTCGTGCCCGACAGTTTTAATGACTGAAATATATATCTGCCACTGTTTATTGCGTGTGACATTGGTCTTGTTTACCATCTTAGTCTTGGTCTAAATACATTTTGATAGTACAACTTTATTACTCGTATAGTACAAAACATATATGTTCCGGACTCAATAATATAAAACATTGTTTAGCTTGGTTATGTTGAACTTTTCAAAAAAAAAAAAAAATTTATCTAAATTCATAACATTGACCATTTCTTGATGGTTCAATTGACCCAGGTACTTCTTATTGTATGTACAAAACTTGTAATTGACATATAAAGAACATTTTTGTAAAGTAACGCTAAAATCATGCAATAGGCTTACTAAACATAGTATCTATACTAATATTATAAAGCGGAAGAGTTTGTTTGTTTGTTTGTTTGTTTGTTTGTTTGATTGAACGCGCTAATCTCAGGATCTACTGGTCCGATTTGAAAAATACTTTCGGTGATAGATAGCCCATTTATCGAGGAAGGCTATAGGCTATATTTTATTTAAAAAAAAATTAGGGATCCTTCCTAAAACTCCAATAATGTAACCCAAGGTGTACATGGCGCCTTCCCAACAGTCTGCTAATTCCCTCAAGCATTGTCATTGCTATTCAAAAGGCCAAGGGGTTGCAAATACAGCAGCGTCATTCACTCGCAGCACACATCATTTTCTACAAAAAATGTCGCGACAGCATATATCTATCTATCTATCTATACTATAATAAAAGAGTAGAAATCGAGTGTCTGTACTTTGACCAAATTTAACTAAAATCAAGTTAGGGCGATTAGAAATGAGCAATAGAATACAAAAATATATTTTTTTATTTTTTTGCCGGTCTGTCTGTCTATCTGCCTGTCTGTCTGTCCTTCTGTCTGTATGTTCGTGCTATTCTCTGGTTCTGCTGAACGGATTTTGACGCGGATTTCACAAATAGATTAGGCAAAGTTCATGGCAACATATAGGCTTTGTTTCATTAAAATCGGACAGATAGAAAAAAGTTATCTTGAAAAAACCGGATTGCTCAAATTGATTCGCAGGCGTTATTTGGAGAAACGAGATTTCCACTAAAACTGTGTAATATCGATATTGAGGCACATATTCTATACTCAACTGACCAATTTGTTTGTTTATTTGGTTGAACGCGCGAAACTAATCTCAGGAACTACTTAAAAGTTCAGGTTCAAACTGAATAATCCTTTTTGTGTTTAAATAGTCACATTGTCTACTTTTTTATCGTATAATGTTATGCAAGATTTATTACTATAAAAAGAGCACGAATTTGGCGCAATAGCTATTAAATACTTATCTATATACTTATAATAAAACTGTAACAGGTCAAATTACAGAACTTTTTGATTAATTTAAAAAAAAAATTATCATAGGGCATTATACAATCGATACTGAATTCAAAAACATTTTTTTTCGATTATTTGTCTGTCTGTCCCTATTTTTTGTTGACCGGGCATCACACTGAAACTACTGAATGAATTCAAATGAAACTTAGCACGGTTTGAGAACATAATACGGGGCAGGTTATAGAATACTTTTTATAGCGAAAATAAAATCAGAAGGGGGTGAAATAGGGGTTGAAAGTTTGTACGTAAACTTTATTATAGACCGGCATTTGGCCGGGAGTTTGTGATAGGGTCTTTGACCGTGACTGGGTATTTTACCCAAACAAAAAAAAGCGCGGCCTTCGGTCGGGGGGTTGTAATATGGCCTCTGATCGTAACTACGGCTGGGCATTTTACCCAAACACAAAAAATGGAACGCGTGGCCTTCGGCCGGGAGTGTATGATACAGCCTTCGATCTTGACTACGGCTGGGTATTTTACCCAAGCAAAAAAAAAGCGCGGTCTTCGGCCGGGGTTTGTAATATGGCCTCTGATCGTGGCTACGGCTGGGCATTTTGCCGATGCACAGAAAACGGAACGCGCGGCCTTCGGCCGCTCACCGTATTGTAGCCCGGCCTTCGGCCGGGAGTTTGTGATAGAGCCTTCGCGCACTGTTTTGTAGCCCGGCCTTCGGAAGGGAGTTTATGATACAGCCTTCGACCGTGACTACGGCTGGGCATTTTACCCAAGCACGAAAAACGGAACGCGTAGCCTTCGGCCGGGAGTTTGTGATAAACCCTTCGACCGTGACTACGGCTGGGCATTTTACCCAAGCACAAAAAATGGAACGCGCGGCCTTCGGCCGGGGGTTTGTAATATGGCCTCTGATCGTGTATACGGCTGGGCATTTTTCCGATGCACAGAAAACGGAACGCGGAACCGTACTGTAGCCCAGCCTTCGGCCAGGAGTTTGTGATAGAGACTTCGCGCACTATATTGTAGCCCGGCCTTCGGCCGGGAGTTTATGATACAGCCTTCGACCGTGACTACGGCTGGGTATTTTACCCAAACAAAAAAAAGCGCGGCCTTCGGTCGGGGGTTTGTAATATGGCCTCTGATCGTGGCTACGGCTGGGCATTTTTCCGATGCACAGAAAACGGAACGCGCGGCCTACGGCCGCTCACCGTATTGTAGCTCGGCCTTCGGCCGGGAGTTTGTGATAGAGCCTTCGCGCACTGTTTTGTAGCCCGGCCTTCGGCCGGGAGTTTATGATACAGCCTTCGACCGTAACTACGGCTGGGCTTTTTACCCAAACACAAAAAACGGAACGCGTGGCCTTCGGCCGGGAGTGTATGATACAGCCTTCGACCTTGACTACGGCTGGGTATTTTAGCCAAGCAAAAAAAAGCGCGGCCTTCGGCCGGGGGTTTGTAATATGGCCTCTGATCGTGGCTACGGCTGGGCATTTTTCCGGTGCACAGAAAACGGAACGCGCGGCCTTCGGCCGCTCACCGTATTGTAGCCGTATTGTAGTTTATGATACAGCCTTCGACCGTGACTACGGCTGGGCATTTTACCCAAGCACGAAAAACGGAACGCGTAGCCTTCGGCCGCGCACTGTATTGTGGCCCGGTCTTCGGCCGGGAGTTTATGATACAGCCTTCGACCGTGACTACGGCTGGGTATTTTATCCAAACAAAAAAAAGCGCGACCTTCAGCCGGGGATTTGTAATATGGCCTCTGATCGTGGTTACGGCTGGGCATTTTTCCGATGCACAGAAAACGGAACGCGCGGCCTTCGGCCGCTCACCGTATTGTAGCCTGGCCTTCGGCTGGGAGTTTGTGATAGAGCCTTCGCGCACTGTATTGTAGCCCGGCCTTCGGCCGGGAGTTTATGATACACCCTTCGACCGTGACTACGGCTGGGCATTTTACCTAAGCACGTAAAACGGAACGCGTAGCCTTCGGCTGCGCACTGTATTGTGGCCCGGCCTTCGGCCAGGAGTTAATGATACAGCCTTCGACCGTGACTACGGCTGGGCATTTTACCGATGCACAAAAAACGGAACGCGCGGTCTTCGGCCGCGCACTGTATTGTGACCCGACTTTGGCCGGGAGTTTGTGATGCAGCCTCCGACCGTGGCTACGGCTGGGCATTTTACTCAAGCACAAAAAAGTACGTACTTTGTTGTGCACCCTCTTTCGTCCGGGAGTTTGTGATAGGGTCTTCGACCGTGGCTACGGCTGGGCACTTAACGCAGACACAATTAATTGCACGACGGCCGTCGGCCGGGGGCTGGATAGGGCCTCCGACGATGGCTACGACTTTGCATTTTACCCAAGCACAAAAAACGCGCACATTATTGTACACCGGCCTACGGTCGGGGCTGTGATTTTATAATTTTTATATATAAAACTAGCGGACGCCCGCGACTTCGTCCGCGTAAATTTCGATGTCAACTTTACTACTACCCCTACCCTACCCTACCCCTACCCTACCACTACCCCAATCCTACCCTACCCAACCCCTATATCTACCCTACCCCTACCCTACCCTACCCCTACCCCCACCATACCCCTACCCTACCCCAAACCTACCCCTACCCTACCCCTACATTACCTACACCCTACCCCAAACCTACCCCTACCCTACCCCTACATTACCTACACCCTACCTCCATCCTACCCCTACCCTCCCTGTACCCTATCTCTTTCCTACCCCTATCCCACCCGTACCCCTATCTCACGCCTATCCTACCCCTACCCTACCACTTCCCTATCCTACCCGTACCTTTACTCTACCACTACCCTACCTCTACCCCTACCCTACCACTACCCTTAACCCGGCCCTAAACATACCCTACCACTACCCTTAACCCGGTCCTAAACATACCCTACCCCTACAATTTTGTATTATCTCCGAAACTATTTAAGTAATTAACATACTGTAAAGGGCAAATCTTATCTCCATAATATACTTGTGATTATTAAATAATTTATTTTAATAAGAATTAAAGTTTAGTTGTATAAATAATGACGTAAACCTAAGTATATAAAATTAATAATTTTTAAAACACAAAAGGTACTATATCTGCTAATATATAGAAGATAGATATATGGTGTCGCGGACTTTTTTGTAGAACTTTTAAAGATACATAAAGTCTTCATACATTAATTTCAATTTTACTCAATAGTTAAGGCAGCGCATGCGAATAAGTCTGTTTAAGAGGATTTTCAGTCCGACCTGTATGACAAAAACTGTGATAACTCGGCTAATATATATGATACCAAAATATAATATAGCCTATAGCACTCCCCGATAATGTAGCATTCTACTGGTGAAAGAATTTTTAAAATCGGACCAGTAGTTCCGAAGATTACCCCATTTAAAAAATGTGACAAACTTACAAACTTACAAACTTTACCTCTTTATAATATTAGTATAGACATACGAAAATATAAATAGAAGGGGCGACGGCGTCGAAAATGTACATCGATTTTCACGCGGACGAAGTCGCGGGCACCTGCTAGTCGTAGAATAAAACGAAAAATTAAGTAAAAAACATACATAATATAGACCTGGCAGAAATATTATTAATGATTTAATTAATGATTAAACTATGATAATGTTACTTAACCGTAAACGGTGACCCCGGTCCTACGAACCGGTGTTGTCAAAACTTCAAAAACATTGTTGGCTTTAGTGGAGAAATACATAATCTCAATTGATGACGACAAAATGGTTTTAAAGATTTGGTTTTTAGTTTATTATTGTAAATAATATTTAATATCAATTAATTAAGATAAATTTTAAATTAATAAAGATTTAAAAAATATATATAACGTTTTAACGTGCTTTGTTTTTGAAGAAGCCTTCAAAAAATCTCTGTATCTAATTCAATAACATATGTTCTGAGGTAAAAAGTAACAGAAATACATATTAAATGAAAAAACTTGTCATAACTATAAATAAAAAGAAATGCCATGATATTTTAGTGAACACAAAAATAATGGCGTAGTCTTAATAAACAGTTAACTACAAAAGCCGAAAAGTCTATTCAGGGGTCGTGCGGCGTAAATGAGGTCCTTAACAGTCGCCATTAAGGGAACAATGGGGTGGGGCAAAACCTCTAATGCCCCGGCGGTGAGAGACAATGTGTCCGTTAATTCAGCTGGAGGTATTTGTCAGACGCTGTTCGCACCCCGCAATGTGGGACGGTGTCAGTAGGTAACTTCGAACGTCGTTCAAGAACGTAAGGTCGGAAACGTAATAAAATAACTTGAGTTATTTTTACAATTAGGAAATAGTTCGGCTGACGTAGACCGGTAGCGATGGCGAAGTATCTCTAATGGGTTTGAAACTATTCGACGCTGTAGTTTGTAAAAGACTAGTTAATGAGCCTCTCTCCCACAAATTTGACACCATGTTTAAGAGACTTAACTTGTTGTAAGTGAAAAACTCGTGTTACCTTTTGATGCAAATGAAAAATTTGATCGAAGAAATCTATAATTGACCTTTGTAGGTATGTGAAAAATCAATATGTTTTATGATAAAGTGATTTCATATTTATAACTAGCGGACGCCCGCGACCTCGTCTTCTTTCTTTCTTCGACTTCGAATAAACATACTTACACACTTACACACTTTCACACTTACATACAAACTTTCGCCGTTATAACATTAGTATGATGTATTGAAAATCCAGGTACATAAGACCGACGTCACCAGTACTGGAATTCAAATTCCCGTTACCGTTGGCGGGTTAGAAACGAAAACATAGAAGAAATGAATGTTTCCATTTTCCACGCACGGAGTCATAAACGCTCAATCCGATAACCACCACACCTTTCGCAAACCAAAAGCAAACAAAACAAAATAAACCGCACTTCTAAATAAACATTTCAAATTCCGTGTTCCATTTCAAAGTTTCAACCATTCCGTGACTCTTCGCTAGAACTACAAATCTAAGAGGAACTAAAGTGTTAACAAATAAATAGTAACTTGGGAAAGTTGGTGTATCGAAGGACGCAATAAATCCAAGTTAATGCCGAGTTTCACTTGGATACATTGAAAGAGTTGGCAAGGTATTGCCGATTGGTTACAAAGTGATACGGTATTATAAAAGTCGATTTGTTTGCGAATGATGTTGTTTATTTTGTACCCATGCCCACACGAATTTACTTTACAAGTATAGAATAGTATAGAATCGATTTATTTTTATAAAATTAAGTCCCTTTTCTCAATTGAGTCCTTCTCAAGTTGATCATGCCATAAACAAACCAACCGGTTTTATAAATAATTTTTTCGTTTTTTATAAGAACGAAAAGTTATGAAACTTTACTACAAAATCGAAATATTTCAGATAACTATTGTTTATTTGCTTCTCAGTTACAGCTCAACAATAAAACAGATTTGAAGGCTACTTTAGCTTATATTCATCGACAATCTACGACGAGTCTACCTCTGTGCCAAATTTCACCCAGATCTATTCAGCCTTTGTAGCCCTGATTGAGTAACAAATACATAGTTGCAAATCAGTTCAATAATATCAGAAGCGTCGCTCTAGATATATAAATAAAAAACATACACGCGTTTTTAAGTGATAACTACACTCGTAAGGATAAAAAAAAAACACGGGGAAGGGATTTTCGCAGTTCCTTGAGCGCGGCAGATAAACATAAGGGACTATACCTTGCACGTTGTTGAGTACCTCCACCAAGTATGTGTCTATAAGTGACACATCCTATGAGACTACTTTATAGGCAGTCAGGAGTTATTCTTTACAGCAGTCTCTCATGACTCAGAACTTCCAAGACCTTCATTTATCCATTTTGACGGCCTCCGTGGCGCAGTAGGACGGAGACCCTTGGTTCAATCCCCGGTGGGCCGATTGAGATTTTCTTAATTAGTCCAGGTCTGGCAGGTGGAAGGTGGGAGGTGGGAGGATTCGGCCGTGGTTAGTTACCATCCTACCGGCAAAGACGTATTGCTAAGCGATTTAGCGTTCCGGTACGATGTCGTGTAGAAAAAAAAGGGGAGTGTATTTCCATCCTACTACTTACAAGTTAGCCCGCTTCGATCTTAGATTCTATTATCACTTCCCACCAGGTGAGGTCAAGGTCTAACTTGTATAGAATAATAAAAAAAAGATTACAAAAATATGTGTCTGTAGAAATCTGTAGAATGACCTGAGAAAAGACTACACCTTTTTTCGGGTCATTCCTATTTGTAAATATATACAGAAATTACTTGAGAATCAGCTGTCAAGCTTACGTTAAATACATTCGGCAAACTCTCTAAGTAAACAATTTTAATTTTTATTATATCTAACTACAAATTTTGTGCAAACCTTAGCTAAAAATATTAACATATTTTGTACATCTTCCGCAATTAACGTCAAAAACTCGGGCACCGTAATAGAATAATAGCCCGGCCAAAGGCAAAAACTACTTTAAACATAATTTGATTCATCTCGCAAATGCAGAGTGCCCGAGAGCCAAAAAGTGTCACATAAATTTACTGGCGGAGCAATTTGAAATCAAGATAAGTGCCGCGAGTTTTTCTATAAATATTTAATCCCTTCCTTGCGGTTACATTTGCTTGTTCTAATTTACATAACATTCTTTGAACGGACCTATCTTTTTTTTACTCTTTAAAAGAAAAAATATGTACACATTTTCTCCAAATAAAATGTTACAACTTAACCTTTAAGGATAGCCCAATGATTTTGTATAAGTACTACTACGACTACAATGGGTGGTAATACACCCGGTTTCAGTTATGGGAATAAATTATGTAAGTTACTAGCGGACGCCCGAGACTTCGTCCGCGTGGAATTTAGTTTTTCACAAATCCCTTTTTTCCTTTTTAAAAGTAGCCTATGTGTTAATCCAGGCTATAATATATCTTAATACCAAATTCCGCTAATTCGGTTCAGTAGTGGAGGCGTGAAAGAGTAACAAACATTCATATTATCAAAATCATCAGTTTCCGCAAATCTCGGGAAACCATGGATTTTTTCGGGATAAAAAGTAGCCTATGTGTCAATCCAGAGTAAAATATATTTCCATTCCAAATTTCAGCCAAATCGCATCAGTAGTAGCGGCGTTAAAGAGTAACAAACATCCAAACAAACATCCAAACATCCATACAAACTTTGGCGTTTATAATATTAGTAGGAAGTAGGATAGTAGGATTATGTAAACGCACATAATAAAATAAAACCTTAAAAATTAAAACATAAAATATGAAAATATTTTAAATCTCTTTATCATTAAGGAACTCATCAATTGTTTATAGCTTGGCAAGTTCGTCGATGACACTCCCATGGTATGCGGGCGACGGGCGGGGAAGGACTGCGCGAGTCACTATTTATGTTAATGATAATAACCAGGACTGACAGCTTAACGTGCTGTCCGAAACTTGGGGTGTGGGGAAGCTGGTCTGGCTGATGGCAGGCTTCGGCCATGGCTAGTTACCACCCTAGCGGCAAAGACATACCGCCAAGTAATTTAGCGTTCCGGTACAATATCGTGTGTACCAAGAGTGGTGTGGATTTTCATACTATTCTTAATAAGTTAGCCAGTCTCCATTTTAGATTGCATCATCACATACTAGTGAGATTGTAATCAAGAGCTAACTTGTAAAGAATAAATAAAAAGCGATCAACTTCAAGCTTGCTAATGATTAATCTATACTAATATTATTAAGCTGAAGAGTTTGTTTGTTTGTTCGATTGATTGAAAGCGCTAATCTCAGGAACTACTGATCCGATTTGAAAAATTATTTCTGTGTTAGATAGCCCATTTATCGAGGAATATATATTATCCCGTATTTCAACGGGAACGGGAACCACGCGGGTAAAGCCGCGTGGCATCAGCTAGTTTCTTTCATAAATAAAAAACTCAATATTTCATAGCCTGGCTCCAATAATATCCAACATATGTACAATAATTCAAAAAAAAAGTTCATTTATTACGAGTGTCTATTTTACTATTCTACGTTCACGCCAATAACAAATACAGAACTTTTTTTAGGCATTTTTAGATTGGACATTGGTGAGCAATTACTTCAAACAAAGATACAAAAAATATATATACCGCCATGCAATCAATTCGTTCCCGCCAACACTGCAAAAGGGATACAGTCGTCGACAAAAGTGAATTTAAGCCGCGGCCTACGTTAAACGTGATGAATATGCAAAGTGACATACGTGCCATGCTGCCTACACTGGGAAAATTCCGAATCGGAATTGTCACAAAATCGATATCTATCTACAGCAGGTATGACTTTCAGTGTAGGGTTTACATTTTTTTTTAATTGGACACGCTAATCCACGTCACACGCGATGCGCTGTTTTATATTTATTTTTATTTAGGGCAATAAATATAATACGCCCTTTTACACTGTTGGGCGTACGTATGTAGCTTCAAACTGTATGTTTAATTGCTGTAACTGTTGAGACCTCCACAACCGCAACAATGCGACCTGGCGTATGAGTATGAAGAATTTCAAATGAGAACCAGGTAAATGTTTTGTTAAATTATGTTTTTTTAAAGAATATTTTTTTTTATTCTTTACAAGTTAAGACAATCTCACCTGATGGTAAGTGATGATGTAATCTAAGACAAATATTTGTTAATTTATTTACAAGTACAACTTTCAATCTCGGAATACTTAATCGCTTGACAGTACTTCTTTACCAGGGTCTGTAGCCAAGTGACACGTCAATTATTTTTCTACAAACGCTAAAGCTTCGAAAACTAGAAAAATGTATGGGAAAGACAGATCCGATCGACAACTTGATCACGTGACCTGTCGATACCAAATGTCATTCTTATACATTTTAGAATTTTCGAAGCGTTTGCGATCGTAGAAAGACAATCGATGTCCCACTTAGCTACAGGCGCAGATACTATTATATTCAACTAATTAAAAAAATATGAATATAAATATCTAAATAGACCTTAACTTGGCGAAAAGCCCAGAAACCTCTAAACCCAAAACATTACTAAAATGCACCGGATAATTTAATGCAAAATTGTTTACAATTTAAATAGCCTTGTAGATTTAGTCATAATAAGGCCATCTTGAGATTTCGCACACAAGTTGTTTATAATTCCTGTAATACCCAAAAGAATGCTTATTTATGCAGTCTTGACAACGGCTCAGCGTGTTTTATGAGTTCGCCTAATCCCGGATAAGCACTGTTGCCGCATCCACGTTTCGCACTTTGCTCCAGATAAATGTTTATAACATCTTCGACCTATTTAACCGGCACTTTTAACAGTCTGTTTTATTAGACAAAGTTTTCGTGGGGCGAGAGTTTTTTGATTTTGAGGATTTTGAACTACAATCACCTTTTTAAAACCACGGTTTTTAAAACCTGCATTTGACCTAACCCAACTCATTCTGAGGGGTGACTCGAGCTCAGTGAGTCGAGAATGGGTAGACAATGATGATGATGATGTTTATAAATATATAAATAATTGAACATGAGGGGAATAGTCCAATCATGCGTCAGATCTTACACAAACTAACTTTTTTTAAGAATTAATCGAACAATCTAACAGAATGCTGATCTAAACTTCAATTACATCTTTGCAGAGCACACAAGTAACACTTTTTTAACGCGCGGCTCAAACTTTATTTTCCTACTCTACACCCAAAAAAATATAAGTACTTATTTGGCATTCTCCGATTTTAGATATGACTAGCTGACCCGATAAACGTTGTTTTACCTTATAAATTGTATATATTTTGAGTATGAAAAATAAATGTTTCCCTATTCTCAGACTTACCTAATCGACGAGCACAATAAAATTCATAACATCGGTGCAGCCATTTCGAAGGTTTCGTAACAAGCACCGCGACACGAGAGTCTTATATCACACTAATATTATATATTCCGGAAAAATCCGTGGATCCCGCGGTATTTGTGAAAAACTTATTCCACGCGGATGAAGTCGCGGGCGTCCGCCTGTAATAATTTTCATTTCATTTCAGTATTAAATATGTAATAAATATTAATATAATTTCAGTTATCAATTTTGTACCATCACTGTACATATCAAATTCGCATTCGCTAGTTACGGTATATTTATAGAACAAACAAAAATATACAATATTATTATGGTTAGAGAAACGTTACCGCGTTATTATTTAATGATCACATATACAGTAATACAATATATCAATATGCTAATATTTGATTAATTTACGGTCGGTCGAAGGTGTAAATTCCTTGTATTTTACAGCGCAAATGTCCCATAATTCCTCACACGCGTTATTAACGTTTTCTTCAACGAGGAGTAAGTGCGAAACAGGGTTGCCCTTACACTGCTTATCCCGGATTACGCTAACCTATAAAACACGCTAAGCCGCTGTCAAGACTCCATAAACAAGCACCATTCTTTCGGGTATTACAGACAGACGTTTTGAAAAAAATTGGCTTATTATGCTTATGTAATGTAATGAGTTTTTGACGCATTGGAATGCGTTCATCATCATCATTATCAACCCATATTCGGCTGACTACTGAGCTCGAGTCTCCTCTCAGAATGAGAGGGGTTAGGCCAATAGTCCACCACGCGGGCCCAATGCGGATTGGCAGACATCACACACGGAGAGATTTGAGAAAATTCTCTGGTGTGCAGGTTTTCTCACGATGTTTTCTTTCACCGTTTGAGACACGTAACATGTAATTTCTTAAAATGTACACAACTGATAAGGTGCATGCTCCGGACCGGATTCGAACCCACACCCTCTGGAATCGGAGGCAGTGGTCATACCCAGTGGGCTGTCACGGCATTATACGTAATGATAAGACATCGTACATTATACGTAATAATAGAGTATTTACGTAATAATATTTATATTTTATTATTTCTTGTACTGTTTTATAAGCGATGGCTTTCAGTTAACATCAAGTGGGCCATTTATATAGACCGTCAAGTGTTAATATAAAAAAAATACTTTTACACAAAGTGAGCCCGCAAAAATGCAAAACCATCCTTTCATTAGAGGGCACGTGTCACAGATTTTTGTGCGCGAAAACGAGCCGCATTTTTCAACAACGCCACTGAACCTTTGACGTTTTCATAAGGTTAGCAGTATTCTTTATGACACATTTCACGTTTAAATATAAAGCCTATCACAAAGACCGTAAAGGTTAAAATATGCCGACATTAAAATTTATACCGATATTTTGTATTCTGTTTATAAAATAAACCGGGGATTCGGAGCGCATTACCTACATCGTATCAGTTCGCGTTATGCATCTCGCTTTTAACCTACTTTGGATGAAAGCGTACACGGGTAAAGCTGAGCAGACTATTTACAGCGGCACAAAACCTCTTTCATGAGGCATTATGGAATCTCAACATTCATAAGAGTACTTTTTATTATGGCGCCGATTTTGTAACACAGCTAGATGTGATATTTACAGTCGCTTGGCGTTTACAACAATTATGCAATGTAGTTTGTACTGGAACGTGTTTTCCTACTCAGTCTTGTCTACAATTTTTCAATCAACGCACACAGGAGAAATAGATTTCAAAAAATAGTTCTTTATTATTTATTTAACCGACTTTAATAAAAAAGGAGGAGGTTCTCAATTTGACGCGTATTTTGTTATGTTTGTTACCGCCTTCTTTATTTCTTAACCAATTTTGAAAATTTGTTTTTTGTAAGAGCTTTCAGATCCATTTAATTTTCATTAAATTTGGTTCAGTAATTTTGTGTTAAAATGAAAATAACGAAATTGCCGCGCGCTTTCTTTCACACCAAAAATTTAGTCGAGAAGGTAAATCGACTAAATTTTTGGTGTTAATATAAATGCTAAAGTAGTCCGCACTAGGCTTAACTCATAGCCTGTGGAAGTCGAGGAGTTACATAGGATTTTACAATTCGTCGCTTAAAATATCAGAGTGGATAGAAATAAATATAGGTTCGTACGGATCTGACGTCAACCAAGTTAGAGGTGCCTATCAAAGCAGACCCTTCTCTGTCTGAGTCCTTTGAAAATATTATATAATTCCTAAATAAACTAGAGCTACAAATTGAACCCTTGCCTTATAATTTTTAGTAAGAAGTTTTAGTTAGAAGAGGTCCTACACGTGTTCAAACAAAAAAGACTCGACAAAAACAAAAAAAAAATCGGAAACTTTCGCATAATATAATTTTGGTATGAGATTATTTTAAAACCATTTTGTTATTATTATATTCAAAATAATTTAATTTCCATTTATGTAATTACAACCAATGCGCTGTTTAAAGGTTATTATCGGATTTTCGTTGGATTAATTTTTAAATCCGATTTCCATACAGCAAGTTAAACTTGGTAACAAAGAGCTGTAATCCTTTGTGTTTGGAGTTCTGTTAAATTCATTTGTACACTAAAGGAAACAGTGAATCGCTTCTGATTTCGCAAAATGGAACTTAAAACGGAATTACCACTAGTATTTTGCTAAACTTGGAGATCTCAATTGTATAATTTTAAGGATCTCCAAACTATTTAAGCCTTGGTTTCACTGTAATGAAAATCAAAAGTTATTTTATATAGAACACCAAAATATAAACCTACATTCAATTTTATTACTATTTGCTATAGTGTGGTTTTAAAAGACCAAACCCAACTTTAATTCCGGCTAATTGCCAACAGAATAACTAAACAGAAAATTTAAAAAAAAAAAGAAAAGATATATAAGAGAATACCTGCCTTCCAAAGCTCGTGGTTAGTCTTCGTGGTCTGTGGTCTGTTCAAACCTTTTTAAAAGTACTTTTATACTAAGCATACTGGACAAAAAGTTAGTTCTTATTTTAGTTTGATTTGATAATTAATAATTGTAATTTTTCACTTCTGATATTTTTAAAATAAATTATAACTTGATGTAATGTTACTTTCTGTTTAGGTAGCTTTCTAAAGTTGAAAATTTTAATAAAAAAAATTCAACCGACTTCCAACTCAAAAAATGATCTATCAACTGATCAGAAGGTAGCACATAGGTAGGATGTTATTTTTTGCTTTTTAGTTAAAGTTATTTTTTGAGTTGGAAGTCGGTTGAATTTTTTTTATTAAAATTTTTATTTTTTTATTTTTAGTGTTAGCATACCCACTGCGTGTCACAACCCATCTAAGTGGAAAGTTCTTATCAATACAAAATTATCAAGTCCAAACACAAGGTAGCTACTGTGAGCCGTCGAGGAGTTCTCTTCAGTGTGCTTCGTCTTCATCACCAGACCCTTAATACAGTCACAATCCATCTAGGTGGAAAGTTCTCATCAATACAAATTTATCAAGTCCAAACACAAGGTAGCTACTGTGAACCGTCGAGGAGTTCTCTTCACTGTCCCTCGTCTTCATCATCAGACCCTTAATACAGTCACAATCCATCTAGGTAGAAAGTTCTCATCAATACAAATTTATCAAGTCCAAACACAAGGTAGCTACTGTGAACCGTCGAGGAGTTCTCTTCACTGTCCCTCGTCTTCATCATCAGACCCTTAATACAGTCACAATCCACCTAGGTGGTAAGTTCTCATCAATACAAATTTATCAAGTCCAAACACAAGGTAGCTACTGTGAACCGTCGAGGAGTTCTCTTCACTGTCCCTCGTCTTCATCACCAGACCCTTAATACAGTCACAACCCATATAGGTGGAAAGTACTCATCAATACAAATTAATCAAGCCCAAACAAAAGGTGACTGCTGTAAATCCTTGACGAGTTCCATCGTCTGTGTTTCGGCTCCATCATCAGACCAAGTCCAAACCTTCATAAAGTTGTAGTGGTTTAAAATACCTTATGGAAACACTAACAAACGTACTAGCCGTCTCTACAACTTTCGAAAGTTCCCCTCAATTTCTCCAGGATGCCATCATCAGATCCTGACATGAAAAAAATGGGACCACCCTGGAAGTAAACCCTACAAAACAAAAAAAGAATTTTCAAAATCGGTCCACAATTGACGGAATTATCGCTGGACATACATAAAAAAAAAAAAAAAAAAAAAACATACATACAGCCGAACGTAGAACCTCCTCCTTTTTGGAAGTCGGTTAAAAATCAAACACGACGTTTTAAAAATGCATATAAACTAAGTCCACTTGAATAAGCGAGTTTTTTTTTTCATTTCTGATTTATTTGAAAATAAATTATAGCCTGTTGTAATTTTACATAATAATCCGGTGTTAAAAATGTCTCGGTAAAGTTTCGAAGTCTGTTTGTTACAAAAACAAACAAATATATTTTTATATTCCTCTTTAAAATAGGTATTAGTAGGTATAGATTTGCGCAACGCCTTAAATTCCCACCACTATCGTATGAGTAAGTGAGCATCCTTCAGCAAATTGGCGGAGTTGGCAAAGTGTGCCAATTCGTGACCGCTAGTGTGGGAACTTCTTCATATTTAATTTGGCACAGCTCTCTCCCGCCGGGATCACGTTACAATGTTTTCAGTGTTCAACTTTATACTGCTAATTTTCTCTTGAACAAATATATCCTTAATGTTTCTTTAATGTTTAAGCCTCAAGAAATTCACGATATGGTGCCAGATAAAACATCGAGTGGTTGAAAACTAGGTAAATGTCAAATATACTTACACAAACATGATTCTATCTCTATGGGTGAAAAAAAAATTGGCTTAACAAAAAAAAACTTAGTAAAAAGCTTGCTTTACTTGAATTTCTAATCATAGTTACTGTCAAGCAAATATCCATGAGATATCACTAGAAAAACGATAGAATCGAAAAGTGAGTCATCTTCTGTACTTATTTTTAAACAGAAAAGACTTATTTAATTTGTTCTTTTATTAGGCATGGATATCACCCTAAAACTACTACTAATTAGTAGTTTACAAAAATGATAAAACCAATGTCGAACAAAGGATAAAATTTACAATATTTGTCAGGACAACTTAATAAACAAATTAAACTATAACCAAAATAAACTATAACCAAAATAAGACCCTAGAATGGCAGAGAATGACCTTGAGTGGAGTCACGCACTTGTGAACGTTGTGTGTAGGGTTAAAGGCGCCTTTGACAGTTCACTAACACTCTCCTTTTCCACTCAAGTCACTCTCCCCGCCTATCCCAAGTAACCCATAAAGAATAATGCAACAAGGAATGTGGACGGTTCGAACGCCACGAGCATATTGAAGCCGACCATACGACGAGCGCCTTATATCGCAAGTCGTTTCCGCCAACTGATCACTGCCCTTCTCTAACTCCCTACTCTCTACGGAAACAAGTCGCCCCACAACACGAGATCAAGCGACGTCACATCGGTCTCTGCCTGCTTTTTCCTACAGTAGATTAATACAAAGTTTAAAAAAAAAAAACAAATGTTAAAATAGTAGATGAAAATTCTGCTTTAGGCAGAGATGCACTTGTAATTACACCAACAACTACACTTTTTATGCCGAAATGTAGCAATGCTGCAAAAATAAGTAGGTACGGTGATACAGATAATACATTATCTCCATTTCCAACGCATTGTAAAACCAACGGTAAAGCGGAACACAGCAATTCAATAAAAACAACAGTGGTACATTAAAAAGGCGTGTAAAATAGAATAAAACTTTTTTTTCTGTAACTTACCAGTGTAAATGTATGGATATTACAAGAGAAATATTTGGCCGAGTTTCAAGTGGGGTAGTTTAAAGTTTTTTCGGTTTAATTTGTAGCAGCCATGAATTTAATCCCAGTGGTATCTTGCGAGCAATCTCCACTAATAGGCGAAGTTAGTACGTTGGGTTTGAAGGCTAAGCTTATCGAGGATTGTTAGAAACTCGCCCACAAAAGTGTTCATTGTACAAATATTTATTGTCAACCATCGCACTATCCTAACTTATAAATACGATCGTGAATTTGTTTGTTAGGTTTGACGACTAAACCAATGAACCGATTTTTTAAATTCTTTAATTAATGGAAAGCTACATTATCAGCGAGTAAAATAGGCTGTATTTTAACCGTGATAGGCCCGTGGATATGACCTCTGCCTCCGATTCCGGAGGGTGTGGGTTCGAATCCGGCCCGGGGCATGCGCCTTCAACTTATCATTTGTGTGCATTTTAAGAAATTAAATATCACGTGTCTCAAACGGTGAAGGAAAAACATTGTGAGGAAACCTGCATACCAGAGAATTTTCTTAATTCTCTGCGTGTGTGAAGTTTGCCAAACCGCATTGGGCCAGCGTGGTGGGCTATTGGCCTAACCTCTGTCATTTTGAGAGGAGACTCGACCTCAGCAGGAGCCGAATATGGGTGGATAATGATGATTGACACGGAAACGGGATTAATATGAGCTCGAGCTTTTGAGCAAATATGTACAAACATGTACGGAGTCCTCGGTGTGCGATTCAGACTCGCACTTGTCCATTTTTACTGAGGCAACATCCCTGTTTTGAGATCTTAAAGGGTAAGTTTGTCCATAAAATAATATATTATTATTTTTATTATAGGACTCCGTACATGTTTGTACATATTTGCTCAAAAGCTCGAATAATTATTATTTATGATTTAAATACAAATTTTAATTCAGATATTTCACTATACTTCTGGTGTATACCAGAAGTATAGTGAAATATTCAATCCATCCATCCAATTAATATTGTGACAAATAATACTGCTTGAGTATTCAATCCCTTTTGCTGTTCCAAACTTCAGTAGATAGATATCCAATATAAATCTGGTAGGTGCTGAGTATTCAAGCAGTATTATTTGTCACAATATCAATAGGATGGAACTTTTTCTAAATAATATAAAACATAAAATACCTCTACCAGATTTATATTGGATATCTGTCTACTGATGTTTGGAACAGCAAAAGGGATTTTTGTTAAAAAATTAACAGTTTTCTGCGAAAAACTATTTTATTGGACGTTGGATCGGTTTATTTTTTATTGTAGCTACTATTGATAAAAACATTGTTCTGATGAATATTTTGGCAGTGGTTTAAAATATATTTTTTGTTCATAGGTATAAAGGTCCCGCTTTTATACCTACATATACAGTTGCTAACTGTAACCAATTGTAACCCAAACCAACCAAAAATAAATGACACCCTGTATACATGAATAACCCAAAAGCTTGTGATGGACAGACCATTGTCCATTCTAGACTACTCAATTTGGTCGATAAATTATTAAAAAAAATTTTTGATTTTTTAGTATGTTGTTTGAACCTATTAGGGTCCTTGAGTATGCCCATTAGAAATGCTAAAGTTTTCAACTCTCGAAAATATGTGAAAATAATTTTACACACGAAAAACTGCGAAATTTTTGGGCTTGTTTCGGATTGTGTTTATTTCTTCATGCGTTTTTCGTCAAAAACTTTTTTGTAAGTTTCAAAAATATCTGGAAAAACATTTTACACACATAAAACTGCGAAATTTTTGGACTTGTTTCGGATTGTGTTTATTTCTTCATGCGTTTTTCGTCAAAAACTACTTTGTAAGTTTTTAAGAGCATTAAGTATCCCATTTTACATGGACCTGATGTTATTCTGTCCAGTATAGGTATTATAAAAAAACAATTATTTTGAAAATTTTTTTTGAACAGTTGTTTGATTAAAATTTTCTCTAAAAGAATCGGAATCGGTATTCAATGCAGCCTTGTAAACGCGTTCTCACATATAATTGCAGTAAATAAAATTTGCCTCCTTTTAAGAGAAATTAATTTGTATCCCATTTTACATGGACCTGATGCTTATTCTGTCAAGTATAAGTATTATAAAAAAACAAATATTTTGAAAACTCCTTTTTTAAACTGTTGTTCGTTAAAATTTTCTCTAAAATAATCGGAATTGGTATTTAATGTAGCCTTGTGAACGCGTTCTCATAATAATTGCAGTAAATAAAATTTGCCGCCATTAAATTTGAAGTACAGGACTGATAAGTGGAGAATTTCGTTTCGATGCATAATTGCATGATATCGTTAATCGTTTGCACGATCACTGGGCACTCGAGGTGACGTTGAATTTTACATAATTAAGGGATAAGTAGAAATTATGTGTAATAAATATATGAACTTAAAAATATAAATAACCCCGCAGTTTCACCCGCGTAATAACATTCAAGTCACTGACGATCAAGTAATCTCACATGCCTGCAGCGCTAACGGCATGACATCCATTAAGTTTTTGACTCCTATTAAAAAGTGGATGCACAATCAGCGACCAAAAGACGTCCCCACTCAATAAGTGCCGAACACAACCTCTTGGCACTCAATTCAAGTAGTCACATTTGCACAGTCAACCTTAAACTCAATATTTAGGGATGCCGTGAGAATACGGAGATAAAATAAAGCCTATGACACTCATAAATATAATAGTTTTCTATTGGTAAAGAATTTTCAAAATCGATTTAGTAGAGTTAATGATTATCCCTACAACTTTACCTCTTTATAATATTTATATAATTGACACAACCAAGATGTGGTGCTGGAGGAAAATTCTCCTGATTCTATGCTCTGCATTTTGGACCAACGTATTTAACTTACCAAGCTCAAAATCAAAACTAGGCTATCTACTAACTGCCTCAAACGAATCATTGATCATCATCATTATCAACCCATATTCGGCTTAGTGCTGAGAACGAGTCTCTTCTCAGAATGAGAGGGGCTAGGACAATAGCCCACTACGCTGGCCAAATGCGGATTGGTAGACTTCAGACATGTAGAGAATTAAAAAAATTCTCAGGTATGCGGGTTTCCTCACGATGTATTTCCTTCACCGTTTGAGACACGTGATATTTAATTTCTTAAAATGCACATAACTGTAAACAGAATCCTTGCGTACATCTTGCATATTGGTAGAAACACAGATAATCTCGAAAAAAATAATGGTCATTGGCAAAATTAAATCTTATAATAATATTAGCTGACGCCGCGCGGTTTCATCCGCGTGGTTCCCGTTCCCATAGGAATACGCGGATAATAATATAGCCTATAGCCTTCCTCGATGGGCTATCTAACACTGATAGAATTTTTTAAAACTAGTTCCTGAGATTAGCGCGTTCAATCAAACAAAGAAAACAAAAAATCAAACAAACAAACAAACTCCTCAGCTTTATAACATTAGTATAGATTTTTTAATATTAATAAATAATTTACCAAATTATTATTATATATTTATACGAGACCAAAAAGTTTTAGCTATGCTTATTGTATAGATCCCCATTTAAACACGCAATGAAAAGAGTTACGATTTTTATTCATTAAGCGTAATATATTTAAATGTATATAACTGTATGTACTAACAAAGTACTTTCCATCAAAGCAAACTGAACATTTTAACCTCAATATTTTTAGTATTCCATTTAATTTCCTATACACGCAATCGACGCATGCCACATTGCATCTGTTTTTGCCAATATCTTTATGCAAATATACGTTATCGTTCTGAATGAAATGAATAAACCCACGTCTTTCATTCGCCAACACAAAAGTCAGTCAGTTGCAGTTGATACGCATTAATATTTCACTCCGCGGTACATCAAAGGAAAAGCGCATTTCATTCGCAACCAATAAAGTGAAGCCGTTTCGAATGAAGATATTACTGTAATGGATTTCTAGCGAGATTCAAAAAAAGAACAGTTCACGGAATGGAATTACAGTCGTAATAAGCCAGCGCATCGTACTGTTGGGATTTTCATAAACCGATACTGTAATAGTAATTCGAGTAGCATTAGAAGATTTTAATTATTCTTTTTCTGTACTAATAAAATCACCATCAGCCAATTTCAATGGTTCAGCCAGGCCTACTTCCTTCGGGATTTGACTGGGAATTTAACGTCAAACACTTACGCATACCAAACCTCAACAAATTTTTACAAATCATGTACGAGTATTTGACATTTTTTTATTGTAAATATGATTATATGCTAATAGTAAAGCATTTACTAATATTATAAGGGTTCCGTTTTTGTACTACGTACGTTCGGAACCTTAAAAGTATACGATTTCTGTCGCTCACTTTCTAGTTTTTATGATAAAATAACTTAAGCCAATTTATTGTCAACACAAATTTGACGTCCGAAAAGTTTGCTTCTCTAAAACACACTTAACGTATCTGCACACTTACTTACGTACACTGTACGTAAGTAAGTGTGCAGATGAATGGCGGATCACGGATGACGATGTTTGGCGATGGATGTATGTATGTATAATGTACAGCTCAGCATACTAACATCTCAACATAGCATTAAGTATATGTAATACTCCTATATATCTCTTCTCCTACAAGAACGTTCCGGAACGGCCGATAATCAGAACGAACAAACGAAGGACTCTAATTAGCATAAAGATAATGATGAGCTAATAAAGAAAGTTCTAATAATATAGATCACAGTTTACTTCAATACGTGTTGCGTTAAAATGCAAATGATATTCAGGCTCTGTGCGCGATGACCGTATATTCTCTCACGTATGGGTGTGGCGGGAGCGAGGTGCTTGGTGAGCAGAGCGACTGGAAGTTTAATATTTTTTATTAATATTAATATGTATTAAAGTCTGATGACAAGCTATTTTTTTTTATTATTCTTTACACTCAGAACAATAAATTATTGTATAGGACCTGCCTCGCTAAACGTTACTTTTCTGTCAAAGTATATGATAAACGATCTAATGCGATTATAAAAACTGTCTCTATAGTATCGATGTTAAATAGTTGTGATCGCGTTCGTCGGTTAAAGAGCTCCGCAAATATACCTTTTTGTGTAATTGAATTGTGTAAAAAACGTTCTAGTTTAGTATAAGATATATACCAAATCTAATCTCGTCAGAAAATTACAGACAATGTTGTTTGTGACTATGAGTGCGATACAGGTCCTTCTATAATTGGTCTGAGTTTTTTACAAGTAAGCCCTTGACTACTATCTCACCTGATGGTAAGTGATGATGCAATCTAAGATGGAAGCGGGCTAACTTGTTAGGAGGAGGATGAACATCCACACCCCTTTCGGTTTCTACACGACATCGTACTGGAACAATAAATTGCTTGGTGGTACGTCTTTGTCAGTAGGGTGGTAACTAGCCACGGCCAAAGCCTCCCACCAGCCAGACCTGGACCAATTAAGAAAATCTCAATGGGGGATCGAACCCAGGACCTCCGTCTTGTAAGTCCACTATATATATATTGTATAAATATGATACATGCTAATCGTTTGAGAGCCATGATAGCCCAGTGGAGTGGAGTAAGAGGTCCTTAATTAGAGCAGCGAAGAATAAAAATAGAATATATATAATGAATAAAATATAACAGCAGAAAATAATACAGACTGGTATCGTTTCACTAGAAAACTCGATAAGTGTAAGTGGATATAATACCGGATATAGTACTATTACAAGTTGCGGTTAAAAGCGAGAAACGATTTAAATAAATCTGCGATTATAGCGGGATTGGTGTGATATCTGTCGTCTTGATCCTTGCAGGCATTATCTTGAGGACTTAACAATAATGCGAAGTATTTAGCGCTAAGCCGCAGGGCTCGGTGAGCAAGTGTCGATAACCCGGACTAATTGTTTTACAAACGCTTAAAGAGGCTTTGTTTATTACTTATTCAGTACTAGCCAACGCCTCGCAGTTTCATCCGCGCAATTCTCGTTTCTGTGGAAATACAAGGATTAGGGTGCTTTTCCACCAGAGATGTGCTACGCTATGTTGCTATGGATGCGTTTGATATGCACCAATCATATTCGTTGGTGCATAAAGCACTGGTATAGCACTGGTGGAAACGGATTCAACTAAGATATCCATACTAATATTATACAGCTGAAGAGTTTGTTTGTTTGATTGAACGCGCTAATCTCAGAAACTACTGGTACAAATTATGATTCCAAGATTTTTTAAATACATAGTTACAAGTGCTTGGGGAGGCCGCCATATTAGATTCGTAATGACGTTTCTTAGCTAGTCATGTATTGTCATCAGAACTCAGAGCGTGTGCAACATTTCATCCTAATCGAAAACAGTGGGTCAAATTAAGATTCCAAGATTTTCTTACATAGTTACAAGTGAAGCTAATATAAAGCGTGTAATAAAAGACGTCTCGTTGCAAACGGGCTTAAAACATCTCAGTTCATTCATAAACAGTATAAAGGCACAACGTGTACATTAACCTACCAAGTACAAATAATATCCAGATATCCATATACTAAATAAAATCGCTACAACACGCGCAAAAAATATAGCTTCTGAATTAACTTATACGTTTAAGTGCACGTTCATTAAAGCTTATAAACGAGCATTAAAGTAAGCTAAAACCTCGAGCGCTACTTGTTGATAATATGAACATTTAACAGCAAGTATGAAAATTTAATGCGGGCCGTTTGCAAGAGGCACTTTTGCAAAATCAACATAATCCAACGAGGAAAAAATTACGATACGCTTTCGCTCGGTTCTCGTGTCCTCACCATATTTTCCGCATATAAATTAACTCATAACTCAGCGGGATATTCAGGTCAAGCGTCGCTAAATCATTTGTATACGGGTAAAGACGAGTATTTATGTCAACTACCCTACATTTACATTATTAGCTTGGGATTGGCACATATTTGTCGGCTCTTTGACTTTTCCGATGTAACTGATGTTTTTTGTCAATCATCATGAAAATTGTGCGAAAATGCATGATTTCTTTGGACATTCGTATATAGAAGGCTGGTGTACACTAGATAGAAGGTATTAGATAAAATCGTTGGACAATGTAAGGGACTGAACTCGGTTAAGCGCAATTAAAGATAGCGAAAAGATAAAAAAGTTTTCGCATAGTAGCTAACATTTGTGTCTCGGAACCATCCTCCTGTAATAATGGCCTACTGCTGGAATAGAAGAAATATATATAGGGTTTAGAGCGACTGTAATAGCATGAGAATTGGAAAGTCAAAAAATTTCGAAAAATATACAATAACAAGTGTTCGGTATAAATAAAGTTTCCTAATTATTTGTTGAAGATTCTTACGAAACGAAAAATTAAGAAACACAAAAATGAAAAATTAAGAACATTTTAACCACTTTATGTGGTAGTTTTTTACAATGCAATTTTTTTACAAGCCAGATATTGGCTGATCAAATCTAGATGAACTTTTTTACAGAGATAGATGACAGTCTGATTTATTATCTACGTAGGCTTTTTTCATACCAATATTCCTACAGGATTTGGATTTAAGTTTTTGAAACCAGGGTCACAGGTAGTAAACTATGAAGAACTTTTTATTATACAAACATTTTAAAATCTATTTTAAATATTTTATATCAGAGTTTTTGTAAATCTACTTCACATACAGCATACAAAATATTACTTTAAAGCATGTTGAACTAATAAGTTTTTGTTTACAAGTGCCCATTATATTATTGAGTTTGATCCAATTTGAATAGACTGTTACCTTTAATGTACCGCAGGCAAATTGCCTCATTAATTCCGAGACACGAGCACGAACGTTTCACCATTAATCCGTGCCCTAAAAAATGGCCATTCCAGGTATCTCTGAATACTTTTATAAAGAGAAAATCTTTGATGATATTTCTTTCGAAAGATATTTTTTCATGTTGTTATAGCAAGCACTTGAACGCAATGATGCCTGATGGTAAGCAATGATGACTTCTATGGTAGAACGAGATTTCTATACACTTAAAGATTATTTATTATTCAGATATAACCCAGTCTCAAACATCGTAGCCAGCTCTGTTTTCAAATCTTGTAGACACAAACGGACATCCACTGTATCGTCAATTCAGAATTCAGTTTTTCACAAATCCTGCGGGAACAAGTAGCTCAATAACTTTCACTATCTTCCAGTGTGAAGCCCATTAAAATCGTATAAAGCCGAAAGGGGTGTGGATTTTCATCGTCCTCCTAAGTTAGCCCGTTTCCATCTTCGATTGCATCATCACTTACCATCAGTGAGATTGTTGTCAAGGACTAAATTGTATAGAGTAAAAAAAAAAGAATTTCTGGCAGTAGAAGTACACAAGCATTGCCACGCCACTCATGCTCACTACAGTTATGGGAAACGAACCAGCTGTAGAGTGCTTAAAGCAAGGTCACTAACCGTCAAAATGTCTATTAAACGATCAGCATTTAAAATAAAATAAAACACATAATAGTGGTTATTGTGCAAAAGCTCAAAATGTTACTTTAAAAGGAGCAAGTAATTCAGAAAAGCTGCAAAATTCCGTATTATTTCTCACTCGTCGCAACAATTTCTCGGCATCAAAAAGACCTCGACCACTTACAAACAACGAAACCGCTGTGTTGCAAATGCTTTCGAAAAATAATGAGGTCTGAACCTCACTCGAGGAAACGGGTAACAACCCGAGCGCTGGCTGCGCGCGACGTTTAGAGCCCATCTCGAGCAGGCTTCACCCGTTCAATTTATTCGATTTAATTCAACAGAAAGGTGATCACTCACAATCGGGATTAAGACTTTTATTATGCTTCCGAAGTGTTTTAATCTTCATTTTTCAGTTTAATGATTTGTTGAAGTATGTACTCCGCTTATTTGATTAAACTTGATGGTATTATCATCATCATTATCAGTCCATTATAACGGCCCACTACCGAGTCAAGTCTCCTTATTGGAAAGGAGATATTATGGAGCTTAGACTCACCACGCGCAACACCAATGCATATAGCCATATAACCAATAACCAACGTCAAATTGTTTAATGATCACTATCTGATGCTAATGGTAAAGAGCGGTTTAACGTGCGGCACATAGATCTCACAAGAATGAAAAGTTCTGTATTACATAACACAACTTTCTGTGGAGAAGAGGACACTCCGCCTTATTCGAATGTCCTGCCTGACGACGACGACGACGACCTGAGAAGGGCGGCACAGGGAGAGTATGGCCATGTGGACTCCGGCAGTCTGATTGCACGTATTCATTCGCTGTTCAGCGAAGGCGAGTGGCAGCTAGACGGACGAATGCTCCGGAATATAACGATGAGAAGAGAAGAAAGTGAAAAGGAAGAGAAAATGAAAAGAGAAACAATTTAGAGGCAGTTAGCACGATGTAATGCCACGCAGTTTCGTGCTAACTCTGAAGATTAAAAAAAAACTCCAACTCAGGACTTGTACTAACTGCCAAACACTGGAGGCAATCTAGACCAACGAGGCAGTTTGATTGCATAAAACCTATTACGTTACTTATTGCACAATACAAACCAACAGAAGACAATAATCATCTCGTTCATCTACGAGTATTACCGAGCATCACCTCGCTAGGCGCACATGTGGGATCTTAATTGGTCTGGCTGGTGGGAGGCTTCGGCCGTGGCTAGTTACCACCCTACCGGCAAAGACGTACTGCCAAGCGATTTAGTGTTCCGGTACGATGCCGTGTAGAAACCGAAAGGGGTGTGGATTTTCGTCCTCCTCCTAACAAGTTAGCCCGCTTCCATCTTAGACTGCATCATCATTTACCATCAGGTGAAATTGTAGTCAAGGACTAACTTGTAAATAATAAAAAAAAAAAATACCATGCTTACGAGTATAAGTACCCTTAACCCTTCTGTATGATAAGTTAAGATAAGCATGGAAAGATAACATGGAATGTTACAGCACATTCCACGTTATCATTCCATGCTTCATCATTGTAAGCCGATAGACGTCCACTGCTGGACATGGACATGTAAACGGTCTCGAGCCGCTAGCATTCAGCGGCTCCCTCCAACCCGCTTGATGTCTTCGGTCCACCTATTCGGGAGTCGGCCAACACTGCGCTTTCCGGCGCGGGGTCGCCATTCCAGCATCTTGGGACCCCAATGTCCATCGGCTCTTCGAACTATGTGGCCTGCTCATTGCCACTTCAGCTTCGCGACTCGATGAGCTATGTCGGTGACTTTGGTTCGTCTGCGGATCTCCTCATTTCTGATTCGATCACGCAGAGAAACTCCAAGCACAGATCGCTCCATCGCCCGCTGAGTGACTTTGAGCCTTCTAATAAGGCCCATAGTTAGCGACCAAGTCTCGTATCTGTAAGTCATGCTTATATTATCCTAAAACCACATTTTAATACACCTAATATACTATTACTACTTATACAAGGATTTAAGAGGAGTTCTCAAGTTATGCCAAGTTATAACTAAATGCCACCTCGCAATCTCCGCCGAGATATTAACATCTAAAACAGAACGTGAAACAAAATTAATTGCCCGACCGAGCCTCGTAACTTTGTTATAAAGTGGGGACAGCTTAACTCGTCTCACTTTGGTAATTCTCTGTTTATCCGAGCGTTTTTTTTTTCACAAGTTAACGGCTGACTGTTATCTCACCTGATGTTAATTACTACTAGCGGACGTTCCGCGGTTTCACCCGCGTAGTTCATCATACAAACACAGAGGTATAATACAAAGGTGTATAACATGGGCTATATTATACCTCTGTATTTATATACAGAGGTATAATATAGCCCATGTTTACACTTACGCTGCGGCACTGATTTTTCTGAACTTTCCTCTGGTACGAGGTTTTTGAACTTATTCTAAAACTTTATGTAGTTCGGTACGAGGTTCATCGACCTCGTAACTCTTGAAGAGGTTAGACGTACAAGGCCAATTGACCTCGTACCGCAGCGAACGTGTTAATCGTTGATGACGTAGTTTTTTTCTGTGGCGTAGTTTAGTATTTGAATTTGAAAATTTGAAAGTATAATGTCAGCCATTGACGATCAAGTAACCTCACATGCCTGCAGCGCCAACGGCTTGAAAGCCGATAAAACTGATCGTGTGTTGCTTGCGATGTGCATGACATCATGCCGATCGCGACCAACACACGATCAGTCAAGCCGTTAGCGTTACAGGCATGTGGGCTTATCGGATGATGAGTGGCTAACATTACAAACTCCGAGGTCCAAATTTCATACCTGTCTGCCGTACTTTTATGTTAAGCAACATGGACATTGGGCATGGCCTTTGTTGATTTTTTTTTTATGATTTAGACTAAGCGTTCCGGTACGATGCTGCGTAGTAACCTTAAGGGGTGTGGACAGTGGATTTTCATCCTCCTCCTAAGAGGTTAGCCCGCTTCCATCTTAGATTGCATCATCACTTACCAACAGGTGAGATTGTAGTCAAGGACACACTTGTAAAGAATAAAAAAATATTTATATAGTTTCTATGGGTAAATGTACATTACAGTACAATGACCACTTCAAAAATCTTAAGAATCGAACCCAGGACCTTTATAGATCCAGACCATCGATAATATTTTGATACCGCGTACTTATACTACTCGGACAAACACAACGATAGCTTGAGATTTTTTTGTTGTAGCGCCATCTAGTTCTAAATAGTGTCATTACTGCGTACTTGAACTTGTTTTTTATGCCTTTATTACCTATTAAGGTGGGTACAGATTGGTGCAATGCAACATGTAATGTAATATTCTGCTTTACATTGCATGTTCCCTGCTGCCTTGGACGTGTGGCGCGCACGGTACGCGGATTGACTACGAATCAGTCGGCTCAGTCCTGCGCACACTGCGCGCCCCTTTGTGTTCGTACCAAAAACCGACAAATCTCGGATCGAACCGCGCACGAGTTGTAACGCTCGAAGCGTGCGCGACCAAGGCGCAGTTCGTGCGAGCGAGGCGTCCAAACCACGAGCATTCGTGATACATTGCAGCAATGTGGACGTCAAATTCTTGCATTGCATGTTGCATTACATGTTGCATTGCATGTTGCATTACATGTTGCATTGCAACAATCTGTACCCACCTTAACTCTAACATATTAGTATTAAATAAATTTTTAGATTTTTAGAATAAATTTTTAGAATTACAGTATACTAATTCTGTAAGGTCCGGTAAGGGCTTCAAAGTGGGGAAACTCACAATCACATTACGTCCCGTCTCAAGGATTACCGCCTTCTGTATCCGACTCTGTTCGTTTGCGTTTCTCTATAGAACATTAATTGAAAAGATTCAGAACAATAAAATCACAGAACACTCAATACACACACACACAAACACACACACACACTATTATTCGCCTTATTTACTTAAGGTACTGTTTGATAAATTGTCAAAGTTACTTTGCCTTGTTACGTAAATTTAATAGGCCATTAGTACTTTTACTATATTAGCGGGTGAACGAACATAAGCATTACAAAGAGCGTAATAAAGGAAAATATACGCAACTTTCCCTTGGCATAGAAAAAGTTTTACGAAGTGCCTCAGAATGTGTGTTATTCGTAGCCGTGCGTGAAGGTAAACAGACATGCTTAACGTTCCTAGCGAACTTTTCGTTTGAACGAGCCCATTATAATAGGAACTTTCTCCAAAGGGTGTGTCTACACCAAACGTTACACGACGTGCATTCTATTAGGTACGTTATTAAAGTTTTTTCTTCAAGATATATATCATGAACATTCCGAGAGACCATAGTATAAAAGCGACCACCTTATGAAAGTTGGGTGCGAGAGAATTGCCTGCGATATCTCTCTATACCTTACATAAAGACCTTGCTTGGCCTTAATAGAACTGCGGCAAGTTCCAAATTTGGCTATTTATAGAGAACAACAAGAGCGGAGAAGAAGAGTGTTAATCGATTTTCAAGGAATTAATTAACAAGGAAATAAAAAGTTAATTCCTTACATCCGTGGGTCACAAGTCCCGGAGTCCCTGGTCAGAATTTTTGTATATGTCAAGCGATGGATCCAGCATCTGCAAGGTGAATCCAAGGAGTGCTGAGAGATTCGTCTCATCTGACAAATGTACAATGCTGAGGAAATAACTGAAAAAAAATCGTGCTTGGTAAGCTTCTCCTCCTCAATACACGATCAGAATCACAGCTAACCCATCGCATTAAAAACTTCTGAAGCTGAACAACACAATCATAAACTAATTGTTTGGGAATGAGTTTATGGATCACTTAAAAATATGGCAAATATTATATAATGATTTATTTATTTTGCTATCATCCGCGAAAATTCGGCGAACCCATGCGACAACGTCACCCAGGTCCGACAAAATACTCTCTACGTACGTTTCACCCCGAAACCGGAGCATCCTCAGGAGATGTTGACTCTACAACGTGCAATTGCAAAGTCATATATTTTGCAATTGCACGTTGTAGAGTCAACATAAATAAATCATTATATAATCATGATGAACTTCCGCAAAGTAACGCCTGCTTCTATCCAATATGGCAAATATGTTTGTTCAAAAAATTTGTAAAGTGATATAAAGAAGATTTTATTTTTTAAATTGTCTATGTACCTAAATGTTACTAAGATAAGGTATTTAGTGCTCTGCGTATTTCTCCATCGATCTCACTACCCATCTTTCACAGGATATTGCCACTACTATATATTAAACGCAAAAAAATATATAGCCCCAAAAAGTGGCGGTAAAATCCGCTGACAAAACGTGGCATATTTCTTTTGAAACATAAATCGTTGGACCGCTAGATTAGCTTAGCGGTAACATTTGTGGGGCCATTATTCTTTTGAGTTCACTGCGGTCACGACAATAAATAATATTCGTTTTATGACGGTTTTTTATTATTATTGGATTGCGCTGAGGACTCCCTTTGAAGTTGGTTATTTTACTCTCTTTGACGTCTAGCTTTATAATAGAAAAGATTCGGGCCACGGCTTTTTTGTAGAATTTATTTTGAAGTGAAAAAAAACTCTGAGCAATTTGTTAAAGTTTTCATGCTAAGCTTTTTTCGCTTACTGTGAAAGCTAGATGTAATGAATTGAAAGTAAAAAAAAACACATTTTACTTATTTGATGTTTAAAGTAAATTATATTTCGTCTTCAGATTAGGGGAGGGTGGGACAGGGTAGCACATAGAAGTGGCGTGAAAATTCGAACTAGGGTAAACATGAGCAGGCAAGGGCCAAAAATGTTAAACTAGAGTTAAGCACTATTCGCACAAATTGAACAAAATGGGAAAATTTTCCCCAATAGAAGTTCAACTTACTCAAGTGAATAAGTACTCAGGGTAGGCATTACATTTTGGTGCACAGCCACTACTAAAGGCTATGGTTTTGATCATCATCAAATGTATTAATAGGTCTTGCAGCATGGGAATTCGTGTTTAGACCCACCACGCTTTCCCTATGCGAGTTGACGGGCTATGGTTTTCGTAACTTCAAATCATAAATCGCTGCCTTCTTAGATTAGTAACGTAGCGGTAACGTTTCCGAGGCCATTATTTTATAAGATGCCTCCGTTTGCGGTCATAAATATCACAGGTTTTATGACAGTTTTTATTATTATTGGATTGTGTTGAGTACTCCCTCTCGATGGTAGTTATTTTTGCTCTTGCTCTTTGATACGAAGCGTTGTAATGGAAAAGTTATTTGTGGAGAGAAATCCACAGAATTTAATATAGACAGATACCTAGAAGTTGAATAGATTGTTGAATGAAGTTGTTTTAGTGTTTTCGTTTGAACAAGTTCTACGAAATACGTTTTGTTTTGTTTACTTCTCTGTATTATTGTAGAAATAACAGATTGGTTTGCCAGATGAAGATTACTTGGTTGAAAAGCGTTGTGTTGTTTGACCCGTTGCCTCTTACAAATTAGTCTGGACCCAATCAGTGATTAATTTGAAACTTTATTTACAAGCAAATCTTCATATCTCTTTGAGCATCTACATTTTAAACGTATAGATGAAGATGATTCTTGAAGGTGGCAGGGAAAGCGAATGCTGGAAGTGCATTATATTTTTTGCGTTTTACATTTTGCGGACCTAGAAGTATGCTAAACTATGTGATATATGTGTGACAGGCTTTTGATATGTGTTTTAAACAAAGCTTTTACTTCTGATTGTGATAGTGGCGTAGGCTCCTTAATGGCTCCTCAGCGGCGTCAACCGGAGATTAATTGCAATAGTAATGTCTTAAGGTAGAAATTTAAGTATTTAGTTTTTTAACGTTAAATATTTGAATTTAAATTTCTAAATACTTTTATAAAGTAGATACGATGTTAAGTCGAAGTTTATCTGATATATTTATCTTTAATATTATGAAATGCTTAGCATATCCTGGACACAGTTCCGATCCAACACTTCAATCCTCCAAGAACTGGGCATCAAACAGCATCTACCACACCATAGTCCAATGTCGCATACTGACTTTCTTTGGTGCTATTACACGAAGGGATGACACGTCCATACAGAGACTTGTGGTACAAGGAAAGGTGGAGGGCGCAAGTGCGCGTGGCAGGTCACTAAACTTTGGATCTACTGAACCGATTTTAAAATCCCAACATTGGAAAGCATTATTTGTCTAGGCTATATTTTATACCCATATTCTCACGGGAACGGGAACTAAGTGGGTGAAACCGCGGTGTCTCAGGTAATAGTTGGTCCCAATAACGCAAGATTTTTATCGTGCTTATATTTTAAAACACGCCTCAAGCAACATTCTTTTGTTCTAGAATCTTTATTCTGCTGCTTTGTATCGCTCTGAGGCCGAAGGCCTTTTTCAAAGCAAAATAGCGTTTTCTATTGAGATCGGTTCCTCCACTTAAGCGATTTTTATCTTTATATTATAAAGATTGTGGCTTGATCGGAATCTTTGCTTGGCCTTTGGGAAAAACGCAAAGCAAAGCAGCCGGGAATCTTAAAAAAAACTTCAATGAAGTTCAGAAAGATAGACACTATTTATTGACGATACTAACTGTGCTCCATGAATTCAATGTTTAATATCATTATCAGCATCATTATCAACCCATATTCGGCTCACTGCTGAGCACGAGTCTCCTCTCTGAATGAGAGGGGTTAGGCCAATAGTGCACCACGCTGGCCCAATGTGGATTGGCAGACTTCACACACGCAGAGAATTAAGAAAATTATCTGGTATGCAGGTCTCCGCACGATGTTTTCCTTCACCGTTTGAGACACGTGATATTTAATTTCTTAAAATGCACACAACTGAAAAGTTGGAGGTGCATGCCCCGGACAGGATTCGAACCCACACCCTCCGGAACCGGAGGCAGAGGTCATATCCACTGGGCTATCACGGCTCTCCACTGGGCTATTACGGCTCAATGTTTAATAGCATGGACTTAATGTTGAAAATAAAAATATGCACTATTTCCTTCAATAATAATCTATACAAATGTGCCAAATTGTAGTCATTGCAAGGTATTGGCGGCTCGAGACCGTTGTGCTTGGAAGTTGGTTTTAAGCTGGTGGGAGACTTCGGCCGTGGCTAGTTACCACCCTACTGACAAAGACGTACCGCCAATCGATTTAGCGTTCCGGTACGATGTCGAGTAGAAACCAAAAGGGGTGTGGATTTTCATCCTCCTCCTACCAAGTTAGCCCGCTTCCATCTTAGATTGCATCATCAATTACCATCAGGTGAGATTGTAGTCAAGGGCTAACTTGTGAAAGAATAAAAAAAAATCCATCCAAGAGGCCTATGTCCAACAGTGGACGGCTATCGGCTGATAATGATGATGATGATGTTGTGCAAAATTGTATTCAGTTTCGTCCAGATGTTGCGTATATAAATAATCCATCTAGAAATATATTTTTGTCATATTTAATTTGATACAAAATATTTTTCTGTAGGTACTAATATTAAAAAAAAAATAAAGTTTGTGAGGTTGTAAAGGCAATCTCTGGAACTACTAAACCGATTTTGAATATTCTTTTACTATAAGAAAGCCACATTATTTTTGAGTGATGTAGGCTATATTTTGTCCCCAGAATTCCTACAGGAAATACGCGGGTGAAACTTGCCTGCTAGTAATCAAATAAACAAATGGGAGAAGCTATTTTTAATACAAATCTTTTACTATACACATAATGAGGATTCGAAATGGGCAGATCATGTTTGCATCTATGAAGTGCTGACATACAAACAGGAAAAGTTACCAAAAACCTTGCAAAAATGGCCTCAACAAAATAAAATTCGCCACACAATTCAATCGTATTCAATTTACCTTCCAGTGATGGATTACCGATGTCTTTCGTAACTGTACAGAAAATAATCTATTCGTCTCTTTCATACACTCAGTACGGCTGAAAGAGGAAATGAGATGGAGCGTGCAATGAAAACCGCGTTAACTAGCACCGGTAACCACAATGTTGCCACAACGACGCAATATTAATACAGCAGCCGAGTTTACGTCCGCTGAGATCTCATAAAATGCAGGTTGTGCCTCTTTCTACCCCATTCTATTAACTAATACTTCACTTTTAGTTAAATTCCTTGGTTTTATTTATTTTTATTATTTACAAATTAGCTCTTGACTACAATCTCAACTGATAGTAAGTGATGATGCAATTTAAGACGGAAGCGGGCTAACTTGTTAGGAGGAGGATTAAAAATTCACACACCAGTTTCGGTTTCTACACGACATCGTACCGGAACGCAGAATCACCAATCATCACTTACCACCAGGTGAGATTGTAGTCAAGGTCTAACTTGTAAAGAATAAAAAATCTTTAAACGTAAGCTACTTCCGTGATTATGTGAGCGTAAGAGCTAAGCTAATTTCACTCGTCGACACGCACACAAGCGTACTTATCGTAGCGTAGCGATGCGCCAAGGGCTCCCACTTCGGGGCACATAAAACGGCTTACAAATCTTGCGACTGTGCACTATCTATGTGTTATAAATCTATGATAGTACGATTATCCTGTGTAACATAAGGTCGTAGATTCAACTCTTTCCGGGAAATGTTTTATGGAAGCTAGGAGTTAGCCCGTAAGTACTGGTCATTATTATCATTAATATGAATTTGATAGTAATACTTGAGAGAGTCAAACAACACACTTTTATGAACATAAGCCCAAATCCACCAACCCACATTAGAGCAGTGGGTCTAAACTCCATATTTCAACCCTTCCATAGGAGTAACGAGGTTTACACCCTGCCAGTGGGTACATAGCTGGGTTAGCACCGCCTTCTAACTGCTCATTAATATAATGCTGCACTGCTAACTGCTATAATCGGTAACATAATATAATCGGTTTTAGTTTAGTGGAAACGTTTTTATGATTTTATGTTGGTTCAATTTTATTTTTAAAAATTTTTAATGACTTCTTTTAAAAACGTGAAACTTGGTATTGATTTACGGATTTAGTTCTTTAAACTCTACCGGCTCTACGAAGCTTCAACTGTATTTCTAAGAATATAACTACGAGTATGTAGAACTGTGAAGAGGTAATACTCAGCCGAGGCTTTCAGTATTTCATCTCAAGAATAATGCCATAGTAATTGTGCTATACCACCATAGAACTAGTTTTAAATGGCAATACCTATATATTAACTGTATTTTAAGAAATTAAATATCACGTGTCTCAAACTGCATAGATACCTGAGAATTTTCTTAATTCTCTGTGCGTGTGAAGTCTGCCAATCCGCATTGGACCAGCGTTGTGGACTATTGGCATAACCCCTCTCATCCTCAAAGGAGACTCGAGCTCAGTAGTGAGCCGAATATGGGTTTATAATGATAAATTTACTACATAGGTATATGGTTCCAGGTGACTTTGGTACGTTGGTTAGTAAATTTCCGGTATTTTGCTTCGTAGGTACACCAGATAGGTAACTTTGGCTATTTGTTTGTCACAAGGAGAGGTATACTGCTTGTTTATGGAAATGTTTCATCGATTTTCAATAGCTAACATGCTTTAGTATGAACTGTAGGATATGAATGTTATAGGGTATGCATAGTGCGTATATATATGACTAGACTCTAACAAACCAGTCATATTATTGTTAAAACCATTCCGTTTTCTTATATTTCTAATATTTTTCTGAGTTTCGTAGTTCAAAAAAAACGGAACCATTAGAGGATCCCTTTGTTGTCTGTATATTTGTCTGTCTTCTGGGTTCGATTCCCTTTTGGACCGCTGTCATACCAAATTCT